>NC_041405.2:144191466-144388966 GCF_900747795.2 Erpetoichthys calabaricus
AGCATAATACAATAAAGCGCAATTAAGAACAACACGTTATAGAAATGGCGTGTCAGGATTTAATTAAATTTAATGAAAATCTTATTTATTTATCTGTTTATGTATGTATGTATGTATGTATGTATGTATGTATGTATGTATGTATGTATGTATGTATGTATGTATGTATGTATGTGTATGTTGATAGGCTTTTATTTAACTGCCAGACTGCAAAAACGTTTGAAAAATAGCAATAATAATTTTGCAAAGAAAAACTGTAAGAGTGTGTTTGTAAAGTGTTGAGCGACTGTTGATGTAATAAGTGATACAACTTCAAGAACTAATGCATTTATTAACTTATTTTATTTAAATATTGATCAAATTATCTGACATTCTTAAGAAAAGGAATTTGCTATTCATGTAAAATTTTATTTTAATGCTTGTAAAATGTGTATTTTTTAAAGCAGCTAGAGACTGACAATTTGGGACTTTCCTGTATCCTCATCACCTTAATAAATAATTTTGTAAAATAATATTAACACTCTTTAACTTGTATAAATGCAATCTTTAATTATATCAACCTGCAATGTTTAATCTATCCACTTAACAGATGTTTACAAAGACAAAGTGAACACAAATGTCAGGGTGTTTCTCATGGTCCATTCTTCAAAATAAAGGTGAAAAAGCGTTTTTTTTAGAGCAATGCTAAAGAGGAACCATTTTTGCTGGAGGTTCAGGTAAAGGTTCCACCTTTATTTTTTTTTTACATCACTAACAGATTTCAAAAATTACCAGGAAAAGATGACAACAGATTTGTAAAATACCAACGTGTTCCTAATTTTAAGTGGACTGCGGCTGCATAAGAAGTTCAGATTTTCTTGATCTGATCGTATCCTGTTAGATAGCCCTACTAAATGTTAAGTATTTCTGTTTTGTCCGTTTTTAAAGCCCAATGAACCAATTTAATATGCACAGAATCCTTTCCACAATGTTTTGTTTTTCAACCAATAGGGCTACGAGGAAAAACACAACCATGCAAAGTGCCATTTGAGAACCGTTATTTTTAAGAATGTATGCTAAAACCTCAGTTATGAACCATATTTTTAATGCAGCATAGTATTATAAGCACATAAGCTAAACAAGCAGGCACTAACATGGCCGCTTTCGGCATCCTTTAAACGTCTAGTTAACTCATTTTAGCTGGTATTATATTTTGTGTTCATATTTTTTTTCTATTACCACTCCGTATATTAAGCGCGGTTGGGATTATAAATGTTTAGTGAATTCAGTTATAAAATTGACAATAACAACCTGTTGTGCTAAAAATAATAATAATAGTTATAAGATTAATTAAAAAATGAAATCTTGGCACGAATCTGAGTTGGTTTGCAGTCTGTGTGAAATCTCTGGCACTGCAGGCAAGAACTGAGTCTCGACGGGATGCCGTAATATAATATAATAAAATATAATATAATATATACAGTTACTGTAGTTTTATTTCTATCCAATTTCCTAATTTAACAATGTTAATTATTTTGCAATTGTTAATATGATTTCAATATTATATGCTAGATTAAAACCTGTTCATTTCAATTGGGCGTCGAAATCTGTACACAATTTCCTTTCACAAAGAATGTGAAAAATAAATTATAGAAATAAATAAACTCTTATTCAAACCGCAATAAAATATTTTTATCCTCATTTTTGTTTAACTGTACAAAATACGTTGATTCTGCTCTTTTCATACTTCAAACGGAAAGCTGAGCCCGGCTGCCTGATTAAACAGCGTGCTCAACCGAAAGGATGAATTTGTCTGTGATTAATAATTTGTTTGAAACGTAACTAGCGGGCCTAATCAAGTGTGGGGAACTCCTGATAAATGTAATCAGTCATATCGGCAAGCAGTGTGGTTAGCAGCGACCGAATTGAACTTGCAATCATAAAATCGCTTCTTGAGATCCCGCTGTTGGATAATTAGAGTACAATTCGGAACCAGACGCTCGTTCCTGCGTTAGAAGTGCTCATCGTTCAGACATTGATGTAAAGCCCTTTTAAAATCCATGCATCGTTTCAAACCACACTGGCAAGGCTCCTCTCGACCAGATGCACTCGCAGCTTTGGAGTTTTATCATAAAAAGAAGTAATGTCAGTGACTCTCAAAACCCAACGCAGAAAGTTGTGTTACAAACGTTTTAAGTGAATTGACTGAAAACAAACTGTCTTCACTCAAAAATGTATACAGTACACGTTTTCATAGTATAAGTAATACCATTTTTGAGACTTCAGCGTGTTTAGTATTACAGCAAGTAAATCAACGAAGTGCAGGGCGCAGTATGTTAACCGGATAATTCGTCATATAATCAGAGGATCGTCGAAGTCCGCGGGATACGGAAAGCGCTCCGGGAGTACTGAGGGATGGAAGATTTTGAAGAGTTTCTGTCCAGTGTAAAGAAGAAAACGCGGTAGTCCGGTTTATGTCACAAGCTCTGCTTTTTAAATTTTTTATGTATACGCCATATGGTACGCAAATTACGTACAATGATGTAGGGTTATGCTTAGTCCAAGAAACAGGCAAACATTGTAAGTCCGCTTTGAGCGCAGAGATGGAGCATCTCTATGCAGAAACAAGAACTCATGGGCTCCATCACAATAAAATATGAAAAAAAAGAAGAAAACTTGTTGATCAGGACTGAACTGCCTTACAGGTCCAGAAAAATGCTATTCTTCCCTAACCGGGTCACCGCTTGTGTGTACGCTTCAGTTGGTTTGAAAAAGGGAAACGTCGAATGCGTCTTATTTCTGCCTTACCCCACCGATGCTGCCTGTGCAGGAATATCTTTAATTGTGGGAAACAAACAAATGGTTCTGATACAGACTTAATCTAGTGTTACGAACTGTATGAATGCTGGATGCATATACTGTAAGTCTTAAAACACGTCAACATACTCACCCATAAAGAAGCAGCAGTCAGTCAGAGAGGGGATCAACTTGTAGACTCCATTCACGGGTATCTAGAATGTAGGGTTCAATTCCTTGTGCCACTGCCATCAGCAGTTACATCTTTAGTGAAGAGACGTGTGCCAGTACCTGTGGCAGGCATACATGCCCAGGCTATAACACCCCCACCACCATGTTTAACAGATTAGGTGGTCTCCTTTGGATGTTGGGCAGCTCCTTGTCGTCTCCACGCTTTGCTCCTGCCATCACTCTGATCAGGTCCATCTTTGTCTCGTCTGTCCTCAAGACCTTGTCCCAGAATTCTGCAGGCTCTATTAAGTTCTTTTTCACAAACTGTAGTCTGGCCCTCCTGTTTGTGTGGTCTCTATCTTACAGTGTGGTCTCTGTGTTTCTGTACATGAAGTCTTCTGCTGATAGTTGTCTTTGACACACACACATCGGCCCCCAGAAGACTGTGTATGATCTGTCAAACAGATATTGGGGGCTTTTTCTTTACCATAGTGAGGATGCTCCTGTCATCAGCAGTGGAGGTCTTCCTTGGTCTACCAGTCCTTTTGTGATTACTGAGTTCACTAGTGTGTTCTTTCTTCTTCATGATATTCCAGACAGTTGATTTTGGTCATCCTAAGGTTTTATTGATGCCTCTGATGGTTTTGTTCCTGTTTTTCAGTCTCATAATGGCTTTTCATACTTCCATTGGCGCAGCTCTTGCCCTCATGTTGAACAATGGCAATGGCAGATTCCAAAGGGTAGAAGCAAGCCGACGTGTCTTATGAAGCCATGAAACCCACCTGAGGAATCACAAGTACCTGTGACACAAATTGTCCCAAACACTATGGTACCCGAGGGACCATACATAAAAAGTGTTGTCATTTCTACATGTTGTGACCCAAATGTCTGCAAATCCCCTTAAATCAACGACTGCAATGTGCACTTCAATCAAGTCTGAATTGTTTCATTTGTAAGTTTACACTGTGGAGCAGAGTGGGAAATCAATGAAAAAATGTGTCTTGGTCCCAAACATTATGGAGGGCACTGTAGACTGGGAATAACAAACAGATGTTTCAGATGGATAAATGAATGGGCTTTGTAAAGTATTAAAGTATGTAAAGTGCTCCCTAGATTGGGTCCAGGGGGCAGATCCAAACTGACCAACGGTGCCTCGATTGAATGCTGCATTTTCCAACTGAGGACTGTGGCTTGATTCCTGACGTGGGCAATGAGGCACAGTAGGCAGTGTGGTATAGTGATTAAGGCTTTAGACCTCAATCCCTGAGGTTGTAAGTTCAAATTCACTTCACTTGCTGGTGCTCCAATTAGATAAATGGAGCCAATTGTATTTCTCAGGTTGTTGTAAGTCACTTTAGATAAAGGAGTTGGCTAAGTAATAATCACTTAACCTGGCTAAGCTTCCCACCTGAATATCATGTCAAGGCAATCCCCCCAAAGCTGTCTGGAATAATCTTGCTTGTTGGAGTTTTGAGACTTTATAACAGCATGTCTCATCACTATAGGTCAGTCAGTCAGTCATTGTCCAACTCATTATATCCTAACACAGGGTCATGGGGGTCTGCTGGAGCCAATCCCAGCCAGCACAGGGCACAAGGCAGGAACAAACCCCGGGCAGGGCACACATACACACACACACACACACACCAAGCACACACTAGGGACAATTTTGGATCGCCAATGCACCTAATCTGCATGTCTTTGGACTGTGGGAGGAAACCCATGCAGACACGGGGAGAACATGCAAACTCCACGCAGGGAGGACCCAGGAAGCGAACCCAGGTATCTACCACTGTGGCGCCATGCTGCCCTCATCACTATTACAGTGTTTCTTAATTTTCTGGTCTGGTGTCAGTGCTGGTGTGGTCTCCCATGTCACTTTCCAGCTGTAGGATGAGTGGTTGCCCCAGAGGTTACTGGTAGTGCAACAAACTTGTTTACAAATATGAAGACAACTCACAACAAGTAAATGTTTTGTCCTGCAAGATATTATTAGCGTTTTCCAGAAATGTTTCCATTTGGTTAGTACAGGAAGTCACGCTGTGTCCAGTACACTTTCATTTCCATCCTTTTCACCATATTCAGGGACTTCTTAATGAGAATCGTTTTCCTGTATTTAATCAAAATCATTGCTTAGATGACCAGTTACCACTCATGTTCTGCAGACTAAGTCAATTCCCCATTTACAGCCACCCATTGTAAGCCCATTTCCTACAAGCTTGCAGAGATGAAGAACCTATCTCAGTAGCATTGGGTGTAAGTAGGAACCCGGGCCAGGGAGATAGTTTGTCGCAGGGGGCAGATCCAAACTCAGTCATACTGGGCTAGCCATGGGTTGCAAGTGTTGGGATATGGAAGGACAGCAATGAGAAAATGCAAATCCTTTTAAACTTATTTTTTAGTTGGGCTAGTTTTAGCGAAATGTGTACATTAGAACCCTGAAGCTGCGAGTCAA
This sequence comes from Erpetoichthys calabaricus, assembly GCF_900747795.2. Classification (NCBI taxonomy): domain Eukaryota; kingdom Metazoa; phylum Chordata; class Cladistia; order Polypteriformes; family Polypteridae; genus Erpetoichthys; species Erpetoichthys calabaricus. The sequence goes on from NC_041405.2 coordinate 144,196,868, forward strand.
CAGCACTAACCACTGAGGCACCTCACACTAATGACTGTACCACCTCATTGACAAGCCTTAGTTAAAGCACAGAACTGGTTAGAGTTAGGTTTGGGTTACGTTTACTTGACTAGTTTCTTATCTTCTTTACCAATCCAGGCATTGCATGTCTCATTCTCCAGGACATCTGTACATATTCATTCATGGGATGTGCTACAATCAGAGGTACTCATTTATAGCCCTGGAGGTCTGCAGTGGCTGCAGGTTTTTGTTCTAATCAGTTTCGCAAGTAGAAGCCAAGCCTAGAAGATAATGAAACTTGGAATTCAATTTTTTGTTTTCTGAGAATTTTATCTACAGTATATGTTTTCTGGTTCTTCCCTTCTCTCTCATTTGTTTTAAAACATTTTATTAACGCAGTTAGTTCCTGATGCATGTACTGTATAAAGCTAAAATGGAACCACATTATCATTTGCACCTCTTCATTAACTGCTGGTTGGTTAAGAAAACAGGCAACAATTAAAGCCTTAAAACTAACATAGGCAATTAAAGGTTGTGAATTGTATTAAGCAAATAATCTAAAACTAAGCCCAAAAATATTGTTTATTAAGAAACTGGTTGAAGTGAAAACCTGCAGCCACTGTGGACCTCCAGATCCATAACTGAGTACCCCTGAGCTACAAAAAAACACTACCATTCACTTTAGAAAGCACAAAACTGTGTGTTATCACGAATAAAAAAACATTTTGAAAACTCCACAACTCATCTAAAAACCGAGGAAAAATATGTAAGATTAAATCAAATTCACATTTACGTATTGTTTCATTAATGCCTTTGCTTCAGTGGCTGATGGGACACCTTAAAAAATCAAATAAGTACTCTGAGTGAGTAGATTATCAAGCCTAACTAGAAGGAATTGTTCAAAGGACAAAATCGCCTTTAACAGTCATTTGTAATGACTGGCACTCAAGGCGCTATAGAGGACCATTTATCTACAGCCCCCCAGCGCAATCCTCTTTTCAAAGCTGAAAGCTTTTCCCGGGTCTTCCTTCTAAACTTGTGTTCTGTTCCTTTCATCTCTTTTTGAAAACGCCTTTCTATAGATCCACCTATCCTGGTTTTGAAGATGTGCCCATTTATGCTGTTAAAAAGGGTACTCAACATAAAAAAAAAATCAATATGCAAACTTGTATTGAGAAAACTGTCGCTTCTCAGGCTTGGCCCTTCATTTTTTCCCCTCCTATGGAAAACTTGAAACCAGAATAGTGTTATACGGACTCTTTTATTTTAACTAATTACATACTCGACAGGTTCCTATTAAATCTTCATGATAAAGCATACCAAACAAAAAAGAAATATACTATATTTGCATTGTGTGACCGATCTGCCTCTGGAGCTTCTCACATGTGTAACGTAAATTGTCAGTCCTTGGGCAACTTTCCTGTGTTTCTCTTTGTTCACTAGCCCAGCAAGAGTTAACCGATGATGGAGAGGAACTGATTAAAAAGGTCACCTGCTGGGTAACCACATCTGGGGTTCAAACTGCCTATCTATCTATCTATCTATCTATCTATCTATCTATCTATCTATCTATCTATCTATCTATCTATCTATCTATCTATCTATCTATCTATCTATCTATCTATCTATCTATCTATCAGAACTGGCGAGTTTTTCACCTTCTAGGCAAACCAAAACATGATGACTCACTGTCTAAATAACGAGTACACTTTTTGTCACATTAGTGACTTGTGTGCTTCCTCATTGAGCCATTGCTTGACAATGAAGCATTTCACTCTGAGAAGGACTCTTTGCATATGACATTTGTTCTTTGATTTTTTAAAAAGGTTCCTAACATGTGAACAAAACAGAAATCTTTAATGTCTGGTATACTGTCTAGCAGAATGAAACAGATCAAGAAAATCTGAACTGAGCATGTGCGATTGAATGCAGCAAACATCATCTTGAAACCAGGGTCCCATTGGTATTTCACAAAAAGTGGTGGCTGGTGAAAAAAAATTGGGTGGGGGCATAGCTGTTGTGGTGACAAACTGCAGCAGCACTTATCTATTATACAGTGCCTTTCACATCTATCTATCTATCTATCTATCTATCTATCTATCTATCTATCTATCTATCTATCTATCTATCTATCTATCTATCTATCTATCTACCATATAGTGCCTTTCATATCTATCTATCTATCTATCTATCTATCTATCTATCTATCTATCTATCTATCTATCTATCTATCTATCTATCTATCTATCTATCTATCTATCTATTATATAATACCTTTCTATCTATCTATCTATCTATCTATCTATCTATCTATCTATCTATCTATCTATCTATCTATCTATCTATTATATAATACCTTTCTATCTATCTATCTATCTATCTATCTATCTATCTATCTATCTATCTATCTATCTATCTAAAGTAGCAATTTAGAAACCTAGAATGATCAAAAATAAAAACACTTTTAAAAACTGACGCATTACTTATGCTTAAAGTGCCATTTAAAAGAAGATTGAAAAGTAGAATTTGCTTATTATAAACTCGTCAATAACACCAGTTATGTTTAAAGGCACCTGGAGTGTTGGGGAGGTTTTGTGCCCTGTTGAGGATGGAGAATTGTGATTTGTTTGGTGCCTGAGGATTAATTTGATACTCATAATGTTTGGATTTGTCTATTTATATTTTTGTTATTTTGAAATTTCTTTCTTAACAAATAATTTGTTGTCATTGTTGGTTACATTTAATGTTTTGCTTTCCTTTGATCTTCTTTGTCCTTTCATTGACTGCCCTGTTTAGTCTAATCACCACCCAGTTAAATGGTACAAATAATTACAAAAACAGGTGGAAATAAGCATGCATCAGAAAAAATTCACAACAACACGAAGTGCAAATCTGCATAATCAAACTAAATAAACATTCTTTACACACACAAAATACCTTCTGTGCATCATAATAACCATGACATGTGTGTGTGTGTGTGCATGTCAGGACAGGGGGGCTATCCCAATGCACCCTCAGTTTTGGGTAGTCCTCTGAGTTGTGAGAGGCCACAAATGCTTTTGCCAGAACATTTCTGCTTTTTCAGGTATGGATAAAAATCTCTAGTAGATGTCATCACCTGCACACGTTAATAGCAGCAATTTCAAAACTTCCTTCAGCTGCTGTAAGACATCTCCAGCTCTACCAGAATGCTGCTGCTTGACTGGTGGTGTTCTGTTTCCCTTGTTTGACTCCAACTCCATCTTTGCTTTGATCTCTCCACTGGCTTCCTGTTGCTGCAAGGATCCTGTTCAAAAATCCTGTCTTGATCTCCAGTTCTCTGAACGGTTCTACTAATCAATATCTCCAGTCCTTGGTCTATCCATATGTTGCTTAAAGGAGTCTCTTTGCTGCCTATGCCTGTCTGTTGACTGTCCTTCCTCATGCCAGACATGCCAAGACTGGAAAATACTGAGGAACGATCTCTCTTAATCTGTTCAAACCGCAGCCACTTTACTTCTCTTTAGGTGTCTTTTGAAAACAAACCTTTTCATTGAATATTTTAGTATCACTTAGTTTCTCTCCACCAGGACATCTGCTACTTTACTGAGTTTGGGATATGGATTTGAGACTTTGTTTAGTATAATTATATAGCAGTAGTTTGGGTCCCTCTTGCTTTACCTGTTCTCTGTTATTTTTCATGTTGCACCATCATTCTTTTATGTATTATAACTTGCTTTGAAAGTAAATAACCCACGTTAATAAAAGAATAAGTGTCTGGGTGTCCATCCAGTTGCTGTGTCACTGCCATTCCAACAGATGGTGCATCACAAACATTTGTGGCAATAAAATGCATTGCGTTTGTCATTCCAACGGATGGCACATCACAAATATTAACACTGCTTTCATAAATTCCATACCAAATGGCATATACAGAGGCATGCACATTGCATTTATCTTTCCAGCAGATGGTGCATTACAAATATTTCCAGTAATTTATTTTTTACTGCAAATGTTTGAGATGCACAATCTGTTGGAATGGAAAGTGCAATTTATTCTATTACTACATGGATTATAAAATACATCCCAATAGGTTGTGCACTCCAATCATTTACTCTAAGGTAATACAGCTTGTAATAATGATAATAGTAATAACAGCTTAAAAAGAAATAACTTTTAAAACATTAAATATAACATACTATACACATGAATAAAGATATATGTATATTGTGTCACCACCTGCACTCCCTGTAAAGAAATATAAATATATTCATAATTAATATTAAAATAATAAATATTATTGAATTAACAAATGAAAGAAATGCTATGTGGAACCAAAAACCAAACTCTCACCTCACAGCAGTCACTGCAGAACTGAAAGCGCCGCCACACTCACCTGCCCTTTCCTCTTAGAAAGGCTACTTTTACATGGCAGGGTCGTCGGTGTTAACTACCTCTCAGTTCTGCAATGGCACCGTTTCCTACTGACATGAAGCTTAATAAAATATTGCTGGGTTTTTAGCCTTCACAGTCTAATTAAAATGAACATAATAATAATAGTAATACTGGATGGGGAGAGGGAAGTCTGGGCATCTCTGCTCAAGCTGCTGCCCCCGCAACCCGACCTCGGATAAGCGGAAGAGGATGGATGGATGGATGGATGTAATACTGGATGGCTGTAAATAGAAGGCTGTGTGATAGACGGCCTGGAACCCTGCCCTGCCAGGATGCCTGGAGGAAGGTGGAACCGGGAGAGCGGCACTTCTTTTCCATGGGTACCCAGCCAGTCCTTGATCCCTGGGGGACAGCACTTCTGGGACACCAGGAAGTGCTGACAAACCAGGGATGGTTTATGCCCAGAGTGCTTCCAGGTACATGGACAACACTTCCGCCACACTGGATAGTGCTGCCGGAAGTACATCATCAGGCACCTGGAGCACATCTGGGGCTGGATAAAAGAGTCGCCTCACTCCATTGGGGGAGCCGGAGTCGGGTGGAAGAAGGACGGAGCTTGCGCAACAGGATTGGAGGCGGCCAAGAGAACCAAGGACTGTGAACTGTAAATAGTGTTTATATATATATTTATTTGAATAAACACGTGTGTTGTGGACACCTTGTTGTCATGTCTGTCTGTGGCCAGGCTAGCTTTTACAGCTGTTAGTGTCGGGACACAAAGCTGACACCCTGGATGAAGCCCACAGTCGCACACACACTCATCCTCACTCATACTAATCGAGTTTAATGTTGATACCCTAAAGTTGATGCCTCAGTATGAGATTTCTAACCTGAGGGGATGTCATAATTGAGGATTGCCATTGCTGATTAGATTTTTCAGGGTATGACACATTATGATGCCTTTCCAGCACAGTTTCATGTTTCCAAAGTAGCGTCCCTCTTTCTGACGGCCAATAACGTGGGGCTGGTGTCAGTGCAAAGGGTTCACAGGTATGGTGAGTTCAGACCGAATATTTTTTTTGTTTTCTTTTTTACATTCACGAGACTTTAGACGAATTTGTCTTGTTTCTGTTTGTCAGTTCCAAAATACCTGTGTTCCTTATTCCTTGTCACTGCATGTATCACAGCACATTTTGGAGTTTTGGCAAAATGGCACAGTGCAGTTTAATTTGGTCCATAAGACCCCTCCGGTAGTGTTGGTGACACAAGGACAGGAAGACAGGGAGACCTGGGGGAGTCCTGAGGGAGTTGGCTACTTATGCAGGTACGTTTAACAGAAAAGATCAGCGCATTCATCGCTCATTAGCAGCTCTAGGGGTCTTTTAGTGCATGGCCTACTCTACCGGATTAAACGACCAAGTAAAGGGAGAACAGGGAGAAAGAAAAAGAAGAAACAAACAAAGAAAAAAGAAATCAAAATCATAGAGAACCACAGGGAGTGAAAGTAATTGAGTTTGGAAGTGTGAGCAAAATGTCATCCGAGGTGGAGCGTTCCAGGGAGATGGGCAGAAACTGCTGAGCCCCAGTTTGGAGCAGCTGAGATTGAGGGCTCGAGATGACTTACTGCAGCAACCAATGGCAGAGAGAGATAGATAGAGATGGGTGGAGGTGGAGTCTTAGTGGGTATCAATGCAGGTGGCTGGGAGCAAAATCCAAGGAGAGCCCAGTGGTGTCTGTTACAATAACAGTCCACAGACGTCAAAAAGGTTTGGGTCAGCCACCCGTATATTTTGCATTGGCTGCAAATGGTTATTTTTTTTTGAGTTGTTTACAGGTTGGAGTCCAAAACAGAACTGATTTGAGTTATGTAAAATGGTGGCTTTAAAGGCCGGAAGTGACGCCATCTGGACCAGAACTGGAAGTGCTGTCAGCTGGAGCACCTGTGCCAGAAGTGCCGTCTTTGTGACCGAAAGTGACGTCATCAATGGAGCCGGTACCTAGTGGAATTTCTTGAGGATAGCCTGCAGAGGACGGAGAGGGAAAGTTAGTGCAGCTCGCCACCCCCTGGTCTGGCATGGTACTACAGTAATCCCTCACTTATCACGGGAGATAGGTTCCAAGGCCGACCACAAAACTGAATTTCCGCGAAGTAGGGACACCATATTTATTTAATTATTTAACGTGTATTTGGACGTTTTTAAACCCTTCCTGTATTGTTTACAACCCACCCTTTACTCTATTAATAACAGGGATAACTGCTAAGCAATATGAAATCGGTAGATAAGTTTACACTTACTGTATAGCGAAGTACACGTAGTTATATATGACGTGATGAATATGCTGCGCAGTAAAAATGATGACGATGAAGGTGATAATCCCCTGAATGCAGTAGCAAGAGCACGTTACTGTAATGCTGAATGAGTGAGATGAGACTTCCTGGTTAATGCAACGCTCCGTCGCTGAGCCAATCAGCAGCACACAGGAACTTAACTGCGTGCTCTGATTGGGTAGCTTCTCAGCCATCCGCCAATAGCATCTCTTGTATGAAATCAACTGGGCAAACCAACTGAGGAAGCAAATACCAGAAGTAAAAAGCCTAACCCATTGTCCGCAGAAACCTGCGAAGCAGCGAAAAATCCGCGTTATATATTTAGATATGCTTACATATAAAATCCACGAAGTCGTGAATCCGCGAAAAGTGAACCGCGAAGTAGCAAGGGATTACTGTACTATAATTTAAGCCCTCTAGCTGCCTCCCATGTGTATGTGTGTGACATGTCTCATGTCTGCTGAATGACTGAGGGAGGACATTGGAGAAGGGAGGTTAACTAGATCTGCAGTGGGTTGGCACCCTGCCCGGGATTGGTTCCTGCCTTGTGCCCTGTGTTGGCTGGGATTGGCCCCAGCAGACCCCCGTGACCCTGTGTTCGGATTCAGCGGGTTGGAAAATGGATGGATGGATGAATATAAAAATGCATTTGAGGCAGTGTGGCCCCTAGTGGCTAAGACAAAAAGTTGCCGATTCATTCCCATCTGTAGTTTAACGAGTATATTTGGCAATTCCTCCAATAAGCTGAAGAAAAGGAAAAGAAAAAAAAGGCAATTATGATGTGTATGTTATGGAGCACCTAAAAAGACATGAGTAAAAAAAATAATTTTTTTAACTTTTTTTTTTTTGCTGATGTCCGTTTAAGGGCTCTGTAGTCAGTAGCTAAGGACAAACGTGTCAAGTAAATAACTAAGCAGCAGTGCCTTAAGAGCACAAGCTACAAAAGTCCTCTAAACAACCCCCTCCTCAAGCACATAAACTCTATACTTCATATTACAATACACCTAAAAATACAATATCCATGTCTGGAGAGCACATAAGGCGTAATAGGAATAAATATGGAGTAATGCGTTTCATGTGGCTTAAAACACGACAAGGAATTATTGCTCCTTGTTGGAGCTCGGCTTTGAACCAATATGGATAATTCTGAAGTTAAAAGAGTCTGTAAAGCACAGCATATACTAATAGGAAGTAAAAAAGAAAACATTTTTAAAGGGCGATGCTTTTATCTTCATTAGCCATTCAGCAATTTTTTTACTCACTTCTCTAGATTTCCACAATCTTCATACGCATCCTACAGAATGTAATTTTAGCTGCTTAAGGCTGGACAAAGTGAGCTCCATGCTAACAAATGAAATCTTGCAGATTTGGCATGCTGGTGTTCATTCATTCATTCATGCAATCGCTTGTTGGATCCCCTTATTTTAATACAGAATCTTTTCCAGCAATGTAGAAACCAACCCTGAATAAGATGCCAGTCCATCATTTATGCCAGGTGAAATTAGACTTAAGAACTGCCCTAAACTACAGATCATTAGGGACTGGGATGAAATTGAAAAAACCTACAAGGACACAGGGAGATCACACTAACTCCACACAGACTGCGATTTGAACCTCGGGTTCTGGAAATATGAGGCAGCAGTGCCCATGCTCACCAAGTCATATTCACTTTATTTAATATAGTGCTTTTCACAGTAGATGAAACAGGATCTATTAGAAATTAGCTGACACAGGCTTATCATTAACATTGACACACGATTTTGCTCCTTGTGACAAAAACCCCACTGTGCAAGAGTTCCTGGGGCAGCAGGCCATCATCAAAGCTAAACTATGGCCATTCAGTCCCTGTGAGTACACAATCTGCAATTGCCATGGAGGTGGCGCCAGTTTATCACTCAAAGAGTGCCAATGTAGAGTCATCCATTAAACAAACAAATGCACATTTGGGATGTGGGGAATATACTAATGAATCTGGAGATACCCACATGGACAATGGAGGAACATTCAAACTGTGGTGAGAGGGCTGAGGGAATGCAGTCATGAGCAGACCCAGAAACCAAATAAAGCAAGGGGGACAAAGTAGATCAAAAGAAAGGCAAACCTATTATGGAAATAAATATAAACAGAAGGTATTGAGCTTATGGGAATGAGATAACAGATAACAAAACAACAAATGTAAAGCCACCTTGTGTCGCAGTTATGGATGATCAGAATTGTCTATCAGATGGGGTTTCTACCAGTGTTGTATGAACTACTCAGCAGCCACACTTGAATGAAAGACTTATTGAAAAGTTACTCAAGTAAAAGGAAAACGTGCTCCTGACAAAAGCTCTTCAACCCTCTTTAAAATGCTGGTTCTTTAATGACATGTTATGGTTCTTCACTGGGTTCTGTGGTCAGTTGTAGAACTATTAATTGACCAAATACAATATCATTCTGGGAAGGGTTATTTGCATATGAAGTTGGTTCTTTGTGTTTTGAAAAACTTCCTAATATGTAGTAAAAAAATGAAATGTTTAACATGTGGTAGACTACCCAGAAGAACAGTAACAGAATAAGAAAAGCTGAACTTAGCATTCATCAATGGGAATACAGATAGCTCAGTGACACAATTTTTATCATTTTAGCTCTATACGACACCACAATGGATTTGAATCAAAGAAATCATTACATGATTGAAGTGCAGGCTTTCAGCATTAATTCAAAAGGCTTAACAAAAATATCAAACAAAATAAACCTGAGAGATAGTAGAAACACCAGGCGTCTCATGTATAAACGGTGCATACACACAAAAATGTTGCGTACGCCCGTTTCCATGCTCACATCGCGATGTATAAAAACTAAACTTGGCATAAACCCATGCACATTTTCACGCCAACTCAATCCCTGGCATAGGCAAGTTCTCCGCTCGGTTTTGCAAACTGGCGGCACCCAGCGTCAAAGCAGTGCTTTTGTTCCAGTGTGGTTTCCCTTTCTTTTTTAGATGCACATCCCTGATGCGGCTTTATCAAATACACTGAAATTAACCGCATATTGTTTATTAGTTTAAGGCATCTGATTGTAATTAACCTTTAACAATATAATGGCCATTCCAATACCATAGCTGCTTTAGCGTTGTTACCCTCAAGTATTTATCCCACTGTATCTGAGTGTGGAATCACAGCTCTCAAGCAGCTGATCGGAAAGAGGATTATCAGTATACAGCATCAAGCACATGCTGCCTCAGCCACGCACTATTTGAACTGCTCCTATAGGGAAAACACTTCAGAGTCGGGACCTCAAGGTTCAGAAACAGTTTCATCCCAAGAACTATAAACGCACTCAATCAGTACATCAGGCGCTCCTGGTAGAACTGTTTGTACTTATAAGTATAATTACCTCACTGTAAACTTGCATTACAGTTATAATATTGCACAACCTGAGCCACTTTATAAAGCGCGTATTTTCAGATCATGACGACTGGCTTCTAAATCGATTTAGATTTCCAAGTGATATCTTCTTGGAGCTCTTGATATCATTTTTAAGATGAAATACAGCAAAGTATGTTTATTACATTATACAGATAAAATTTTAACATCATTTAAATAATCTATATTTTTAATAATTAAATGTGAGGATACGGTGCCACAGCACTAGCGACAACCTGGCATCCCAATTCAGGGATTGTTCCTGCCTCGCATTGTATGCTTGCTGGGGCTAGAGTGACACTGGATGGAGAGATGGATGGAATAATTAAACATGTACTACAAAGATATTTCAATATTCCATAAAAGTTTTGAAGAATCAGCGTTTTCAGCTTACAGATGGCTTCACATTTACTAAAGAACTGATTGTGTGGCGATTAGTTACTTGGAGAAAGAAAAATAAGGACAAGAGTTGGGGGTTAGTTCATTTGAAAGAGACAGCACTGCTGCAGTAAATTATTTCATCGAAGGTCGTGCATGGCACACCAAGCATCTTGCAAGAGGCAGGAACAATCTCTGGACAAGGCGCCAGCTCATCACTATCACTGCGCCACCGTGTTCCCATGTTTAATACATGTTTTAATTTCTATCATCATGAAAATTATATCAAGTATACATCTTAGTATTTAAATTGTTCAGCAAGCTGTAATATCATGAATGTAATGGATTCTGTGTCTTGTCGGAGGAAGAGAAAGCCCGTTTAAGAAGTACGTGGTGATTCACACACGTAGAGTACATAGAAGAACATATATAAAACAAAGCATTTAACGTGCTACTTTAGTTACAATTGGATTTGAGAAACTAGTAAATTAAACGATTTTAAGATGAAGTTAATGACGTTCTACTTTAATGACAAAATAAACTACATGATTAAAGTGGAAATTTCAATTTTAAAGTTGACATTTTGAGCTTTTTTTCCACTGTGTGCCTATATTTTTTTCTTTTCTCTGTACTCTAATAAGCTTCCATATGACACTCGGACGGTGGGCTATGGTGATTCTGATATCTGACAACTTCTCTTTTATTTCAGGCACTGTGCGACTTTGTGAACTTGAACTTTCGAGTTTCTCCGACACTCTCTGTCATTCAGTCAAGTTCCTTTGGTTATTCATACCACTGTTTACACTAACAAATAGTACGTTTTTCTTTGCCTCCGCTTGGTATTCAGTAAAATTCTTCTATGTTCCCCTTGCTTTTGCCATTGTCTTCTCTCAGAACGCTGAATTTAAGGGCTATTTATATTGATTTGCAAATTCAAAGAGGTGTAATTCTGGGAGGAGTTTGGCAGTGGCAGCAGGCGTGTGCACGTGCGTTACTTTTCATGCTAACCGGGATTTATGGAGTGGAAGAATGTGAAAGTTGGCGTACGCATAGATTCATGCATCTGGATTTTTTTTGTGCGTACGCACATTTCCGCTTTTGTCCGTGCCATGTTTTAGTGTGAATTCTACGCACAGCGTTATGCATAAGGCCCCAGGAGTGGTCAAATCAACCATCTGGTACATTCTTATAGAGAAGGAATGAATTGGTGAGCTCAGCAACACCAGAAGGCCTGGACAGCCATGGAAGACAGCTGTGCTGGATGATCTTTCCTTGGTGAAGTATAACCACCTTTCACAACATTTAGCCAAACCAAGAACACTCTCTGGGAGGTAGATCTATCATTGCCAAAGTCTACAATCAAGAGAAGACTTCATGAAAGTAAAGAGAGAGGGTTTACCACAAGGTGCAAACCATTGATAAACCTCAAGCATATGAAGGACAGATTAGACTTTGCCAGAAAACATTTTTCCAGTTTTGGAAGAGTTCTCTTTGGACAAATGAAATTAAGATTAATATGTACCAGAATATTGGATAGAGAAGAGTATGGAGAAGAGAAGGAAAGGCTCATGATCTGCAGCATACCACATCACCTGTAAAACATGGTGGAGGCCGTGTTAGGGTATGGGTATGCCTGACTGCCTTTGGAAGTGGTTCACTGGTATTTATGGATGATATGACTGTTGACGGAAGTAGCAGATTGAATTCTGAAGTGTCCAGGGCTGTACTGTCTGCTTAGTTTCAGACAAATGCTGATAGGATGATTCTTCACACTACAGATGACCAATGAGATAAAACATACAACGAAAGCAAACCAAATGCTTTTCAAGGCAAACAAGTGGAATATTCTTCAAAAACCAACTCAATGAACTGACATCAACCCACCTGGCCTTGAATTTCACTTGCTGAAGTCAAAACTCAAGGCAGAAAGTCCAGTGAACAAGCTTCACCTGAAGACAGCAGCAGTAAAGGCCTGGCAAAGCATCACTGGAGTGGAAACCCAGCACTTGGAGATGGCCGTGGTTTAAGACTTCAGGCAGTCATTGACTGCAAATGGTTTTCAACCATATATTTAAAATGGATGCTATATTTATGATGATGTTTGTTTGTCCAAATACTTTTGAGCCCCTGAAAATGGGGGGACCATGTACAAAAATGGCTGTCTTTTCTAAACAGCTCAAACAATGTTTTTGTTACACCCCTTGAATTAAAACTGTAAGTCTACACTTCAATCACATCTCGATTGCTTTGCTTCAAATACATTGTGAGGGTGCACAGAACCAAATTTTGATAAGTGTGTCTCTGTCCAAATACTTATGGACCTAACTGTATGCAGCAAGAGTTCTTTTAAAATCTTGAGCCATTAGTATGTTACAAATCTGTTACCATCTATTAATGGTTATTTATGAAGCTTCTTATGGATCTAAATTAATCAAAATTCTTTCTGGAACCTTCAAGTTGATGGGACTTTTGGGAACCACAAATGGTTCCCCTATGGCATTGCTCTGAAGAACCGCTCTGGCACCTTTATTTTCAAGAGTGAAGTAAAAGTTTTGAAGTATCTGATATTAAGTGCACTTAAGTATCAAATGTCCAAGTAAATGTAGGTGCTCTTCCTGTTTTATATATAGTCTTACTAACTTTAAGTAATTCAGGGCACCTTCTATTTGCATGTGAGTCGTGAATGGCAGTGACATTCAGAATGAGTAAATGTCTTAATGCTTGTATGTTAAATTAGTGGGGTAGGCGCCAATAAGAGAGACGTGCAGACTTGCTCGCATTAAGAAGGAGCCAGTCCGTTCCTGAAAACCCTTTCATAAAGTGAGATTTCATACCTCAAACATCTAATATAAAAAATCATAAACTGTTTGGAGGTCTGTTTGTTTGCTCACCAGTCCAATTTAAAATATATGCTCTGTGTCATATTGGGAAGAGAAGGATGGAAGGATGGCAACACAAAAACCAGCACAAACGCAGAGACTGCAATTCCCATCATTCAGTAGGAGTGCACTGGGACTGAAGAGAAGATGACTTTAGCAGGCAAAAAGTTTTGTAGCAGTTAAAGAGCAACCTTATGACCACAGATATGTATAATGTTTTCTTCTCAAGTAATCTGGATACAAATTTCCTTATTTCACAGGATTACATTTTTTGTCTCATCTTGAGTTGAGTGGTGGCTCTGAGGCTAAGGATTTGCACTGGCAATTGGAAGGTTGCTGGTTCAAATCCTGTAAATGCAAAAAGTGACACTATTTTGTTGGGCCCTTGAGCAAGTCCCTTAACCTGCAATTGCTCCGTCCTGGGTACGACGTTAATCTGCACCCACCCCTACAAGTAGGCCCTCCAACCTGCAGGGAAATCCTGGGGGTTTGTCGCAGAACTGGCACTACAGCCACCCTAAAAAAAGTCACATTGGTTCCATTCCATATGAAGTAGTGTGGTGCTGAGGTGTCACCCGCTGCATGGCTGCATTCGGGTCCTAAACTGGGATCCTGAGTTGGTTTGTCATGTGGTGGGGGTGCTGTATCAACGCGTGCTCCTAACCTTTTGGGTTGTGTTTTTTCCCTTAATGAATTTCTAAAAGACAATTTCTTCTTGTTTTTTGATATCCAGGCAATGACAGATAATGTTGGCAAGTTATAAATAATTTACGTGGAAACATTTTTAAGTGTTCTTTGGCCCCAAAAATGACCCCCTTTTAAGTTCAAATAGCTATAAACTACATGGAACTTAACAGAACTAGTTTAATAATAATATTAGTCATCAAAAGAACCCCAAATAAGGCAACACCTTTCATTACATAATATGTGAAAAAAAGGGCTTTACCTGGACTTTATCACTTCTAGTCTCACATTCAACAGAATGGCCTTTTGTTTAATTTTGGGCTTTTCCAACTAATTCATAATCTGTTTTGGAGCTGTAATGTCCAGCATAAGGTAAGAAGATGTAAACTACACACATGACAAGATGAGTGAACCACGGCACGTGAACACAGAAGCACATCACCCTGTTTGGCAGGTTGAAATAAGGAGAGAGTCTGAGTGCAGTGGGATCAACTGTGGAAATGGCTGAGACTCTGATAGCATATCCCCAGTGTCCAGCCCCACCCTAAACATCTAGCCCCGCCCCATTGCACTGGCTGCCATGAGGTGAGGGTCTTAAGGCAGCAATATCTGTTGTGGAAATGACTGCGACTCTGATTGCATGTCCTTAGTGTCCAGCCCCACCCCAAACATCTAGCCCCGCCCCATTGCACTGGCTGCCATGAGGTGAGGGTCTTAAGGTAGCAATATATGTTGTGGAAATGACTGCGACTCTGCATAAGGTAAGAAGATGTGAACTACACACATGACAAGATGAGTGAACCACAGCACATGAACACAGAAGCACATCACCCTGCTTGGCAGGTTGAAATAAGGAGAGAGTCTGAGTGCAGTGGGATCAACTGTGGAAATGGCTGAGACTCTGATAGCATATCCCCAGTGTCCAGCCCCACCCTAAACATCTAGCCCCGCCCCATTGCACTGGCTGCCATGAGGTGAGGGTCTTAAGGCAGCAATATGTGTTGTGGAAATGACTGCGACTCTGATTGCATGTCCTTAGTGTCCAGCCCCACCCCAAACATCTAGCCCCGCCCCATTGCACTGGCTGCCATGAGGTGAGGGTCTTAAGGCAGCAATATCTGTAGTGGAAATGACTGCGATTCTGATTGCATATCCCCAGTGTCCAGCCCCACCCCAAACATCTAGCCCCGCCCCATTGCACTGCCTGCCATGAGGTGTTCTTGCGATGACTGCACAGATAACTAGGTGTTAGCGCCATCCCTGATTCTTTGCAAACGCAAATTTTAGTAAAGCACAGGAAGTCTGTACTTTAGATAATTCATTGAGTAAAAAATTGTGGATTGTGTGTGTTGCCCTTTTGTTGTGCAGTAACAAATGTGTCAAGCAAAAAATTTGGAAGTAAAAGTAGCCAGTTGCATATGAAAATGTAGTGAAGTAAAAGTACAAAAAGTAGACATAAATTTTTTTTATTGAAGTCAAGCAGAAATATTCTCAAAACTTACTCAAGTAGTTTGTTACTTTGTTATTTTATAATCCTTGATTTATTGCTTGTGATCTCAAAACATATTTCCACTAGAGGAGGATTTACTGTCAAACTCCGGCCTATGTAAGGGCAAACACAAGATCTTTTTAAAATGAAAGATTAGTACAGCAAAAAAGGAGTTCAGATAGGAAACAAACTTCCAATACTGTAATCGAGTGGAGAAGTCACAAACCAGAGCAGAAGGCCAAAATCCAGAAAATCACAAAAAGCACAAAGCTCAGCAAAAGACACAAGAACTCACCAACTCCAGAGCACATTCACAATGAACTTCAAGGTACCGTGAAATACCCTCCACCCTTATAGAGGTGAGGGAAGCACCTTGAGGTGATGGGCAGGTGGTTCTGCCTCTTGGGGAACTACCCACAAAACACATTTAATGTAACTCAGACATACAGTACATATATAGATAAAATCAAAATCAAAGAATAACACATTTGATCAAAAGAAATATTAACACAAATAAAAGAATCAATAATGAACAAAGATGGCACAATAAAGGTAGTTGAATTCCAGCCAGAGGGGGTAGTCTGGCTTAGACATAACACCATACACACATATCTTGATCCCCCCATACTCTCTCCTTCCACCCTGTGCATTTGTTTTCTTACCCCTGCTTCTCCTGCCAGTTGTCACTACTCGACCTCATAATCCCAAGCACATCAAGTTGGTGGCTTGGAATAGGTGGCTAGTAAGTCCCAAGCAGAAATTACTTCTGGGGTAGGTCATTATACCTAATAGCAGCAAAGGAAACTGGTGGTATGTCCGGCTAGATCTCCACCTAGTGGCTCCAGGTGTCCCTTCAGCACTGGACTTCAGCCTTCT
This sequence comes from Erpetoichthys calabaricus, assembly GCF_900747795.2. Lineage (NCBI taxonomy): Eukaryota > Metazoa > Chordata > Cladistia > Polypteriformes > Polypteridae > Erpetoichthys > Erpetoichthys calabaricus. The sequence continues at coordinate 144,213,284 of NC_041405.2, forward strand.
ATTAGATGCACAGGCCATACTCTAGGCCAGCGTTTCTCATCCTTTAAGTATTTGCGACCCGAGTTTTCATAACAGTTTTAATCGCACCCCCCTAACGTTTTTTTGAAACCCTAATAAAATTTATTCCTATATTTTTTGCTGCCAATACACCACTACAAGTTTAAAATTTCCCTACAAATAGTGAAATTACGCCACATTCGGCAACATTCGCACCCCCTTTTTTGTTACTAGGAGGGGTGCGCCCCGCAGTTTGAGAACCGCTGCTCTAGGTACCTATTCAGACATATGACTCTTAGATTATATAATACACTAGTAAGGCCACATCTGGAGTAATGTGTGCAGTTTTGGTCACCACGCTACAAGAAAGACATTGCAGTACTTGAAGCTGGGTAAAGATAAACAACCAAGTGTATCCCAGGACTTAAGAACATGTCACACTCTAACAGACTTGGAGAATTAAACCTGTTTCGTCTGAGATTGCGCGGAGACCTGATCCAGGTTTTCAAAGTCCTCAAAGGCATTGATAAAGTTACTCCAGCAGATTTCTTTTAACTAAATGGTGAATCGCTTACTCAAGGGCTCCACTGGACATTAAGGTGAAGTGCATTTAGGACTGAAGCCAGGAAACAATTCTTTACTCAAAATGTTGAGGGAGTCTGGAACAAACTGCTTAATCATGGAGTTGAAACCATGGCAACCTTAAATAAGTATCTAGATGAGATATTGGGACAGCTTAGCTATTTTCTAAATAAATGAGTCTGATGGACAGGTGTAGATAGCCCTTCATTGCATTGAGACACAACACCTCTTTGCTGGTGATTTTATGTCATGACACTATTACCACCAGGGTTTCTGAAGATCCAACTCCTTCCCTGTTTTGTTGCAGTGTCATAACAATTGTAGTCTATCCCTGGCCCCTCTTTATACTCCACAGACCGCCTTTGGACCTGCAAGTCTGGGGCCATTAGAGAGCAGCATCAACTACCTCTGCTGCCATGCCACCACTTGGTACACTTTAGGCCAGCAGGTATTTAGGCTGAAACAGTAGCACAATTCCAGAAGTGAGATGCATTAGCCGAGCACACTGCAGACTTTGTACATCTTTGAGTATTTTTTCTGAAAAGTGTGGTGAGCAGACCCAAACCAGACAAGGCAAAGTGCCAATTGAGGACAATACAGTAAGTGCCAGACCCACAAGAAGGCAAAGCAGCTTCAGTCGTTTTGTCTGCTGGAGACAATTCTTTATTATTTAGTTCAGTCAGGAAAACAGGACAGAGTGAAAGCCCCCACTTTTCATCCCTACCATATTTTATATGAACAGAGTGAGGATTTGAAGCGGCGAATTGATTTTTTCTATTTTTATATTTGCCTTATAGCTGTTGGGGGGCAGGGTGGTGTATGCAAGACCCCAATTCTACCACACCCCCTGGGCTGTCCGATCTGAGGCTTTTTTTTTTTTTTTAAATAGTTGACCGACTGACCACTAAAGAATCACACCCTCCCGCCACTTAAAAATCAGAAAAAAATTAAATAAAATAAGCCGCCCCCCATCAATTTCCAATCTTGCAGTGTTCTGGTTGCTAAGCGACAGGAAAGGGAGATGACAAGAGAGGCAGGCAGATCAATTCTGCAGAGAGGGGTCTAAGCAAGCAGAAATGAGAGAAAGAGAGAAAGGAGGAATAGAGGAGGACATCAGACTGAAAGAAAGATAGAGGAGACTGGAAAATAGGGAGGAAGAGCAACAGGCACTGCTCAGAACTGAGGGTGGGCATGAGAGGCACAGGCGGAAAGAATGGGGTTGTCACATGGGCACAAGACAAGGCAGCCTGTTGGGGCTCATGAGGGACTTCCGAGATGTCCATATCAATGTTGCAAACCTCTGTCCAGGGGCCCAGAAGAGAGACCGTGACAAGATACGGTTAAAAAGCCAGCTTAAGTATCCATAGATCAATCACCAGGGGGTGCTAAACTTATGTTGGTGAATAGGTACCTTGGGGTTTATGCAAATACAAAAATTACTTCTTTTGTACTAACAGCAGGGAATCCCTTGTTCTGGCAGACCTAATGGCTATCAGTTTAGGCAAGCATCCCTACTACAAGGCCAGGGGACTTCATACTGAAGAGAAGAATAGACTCAGACCACTTAAAAACTCCTCTCCATATGGCAGACAGGTGCCCTTCTAAGTTGCAAGCAAGGTCCATACAAAAATGCTGCCGAACAGAGCAAGTGAAGTCCAAGGTTACTAAGAGAACACCAGGACGTAAGACACCATATGACAAACAGGACCCTGCCATGGACACCAAAAGGGTTATGATTTAGCACTGCAGAGCACAAAGCTGCTGGTGCAAGCCCCAACAACTTGCTGCATGAGCATGAAAGGACCACCTGAGTTGTCTAAGCATTTATATATTGATGTAGAATAGTGCTATATAAAACTATAAGGTTTATTCTCACCCCAACCCATAGACAATAAGACTCATTTTATATAGCGCCTTATTTTATACAGTAATAGAATATATACTATATTTACTATATACTGTAATATATTATATACTATATTATCTAACTGTAATGGTGCAGTTCTCTACAATGTAAAATGCTGGGTCAGTAACGTCACCTCAAGAAAGACTCACCAAATCAACAAACGGATTAAGAGAACAAGATCAGTTGTGGGACACCCTCTGGTCCTGCTGGAGATGGTAGTGGAGCAGAGAATGAAGACAAAACTGACAGCCATTATGAACAAAGTTGCAGATCCAGTTTATGAGTCCTCTCCACCAGGAAGAAATTCTACTGATACTCCTTTATACCAATAGCAATACGCCTTTATAGTGCCTTACAGTCACTGGGACAGCACTCTCAATTTTAGCCACGTCAGATGTTTTCTTCTTTTTTTGTAATTCTTTGTGTGTTTTTTTTTGGGGGGGGGGGCGTTATTGTTTGTTACAGTACTTGAATTTCTGTAATAAGCTATATTTCCCCCTTGGGACAAATAAAGTACTATCTATCTATCTATCGTGGACCACTGAGGCGCGTACAGCCGCCCTAACCCGACACAGACAGGCAGAGAAATAAATGTTGCACAGCACACATTTTTATTTGTGTGGGGAAGTGCTTTTGTTTGGTCCCCTAAGCAGCACAAACCAAACAAGCAAAACACGGTCCTTTCTCCTCCAGTCCTCCCCAGCAGCCTAATCCTTCTTCTACCCAACTCTGGCCATTGAGTAGTGACAGCTGGCCCCTTTTTATAGGACACCTGGAAGGACTCCAGGTGTCCAAAGAGCTTCTTGCGGCAGCACTTCTGGATGTGGAAGAAGTGTTGCCAAACAGGGCCCAGTAAACGTCCAGGCTCCCCCTGGCAGTGGCCACAAGCCCCAGCACGGTTGGGCTTCCATACTCCCAACCCGTGGCCCCGCTGCAAGTTAAGGGGGTTGCTTTCTATTGGTCAGGGGGAGATAATGTCTTGATAAAGCTCTCTCCCCCAGTCCTTCCATTGTCGAGGTGTCCTGGCCGGGTACAGTCCCTAGCCATCTGCCACACTATTATATGGAAAAGCTGATGCTGAGCATTCAGGCGTGACACCCTTGGGAATAAAACAAGAGCTTTCTGACTCCGATCCAAAGGTGCCACAGAGGCTGCATAGTGACTTAAGAGGTGCCAGGGCCCTGTGGAGTTTCAGTTCTATCAATTTTATACGGTGCCTTTCATATCTATCTATCTATCTATCTATCTATCTATCTATCTATCTATCTATCTATCTATCTATCTATCTATCTATCTATCTATCTATCTATCTATCTATCTATCTATATTATAGTGCCTTTCTATCTATCTATCTATCTATCTATCTATCTATCTATCTATCTATCTATCTATCTATCTATCTATCTATCTATCTATCTATCTATAATATAGTGCCTTTCTATCTATCTATCTATCTATCTATCTATCTATCTATCTATCTATCTATCTATCTATCTATCTATCTATCTATCTATCTATCTATCTATCTATTTCTCTATCCATCCATTTTCCAACCCGCTGAATCTGAACACAGGGTCACGGGGGTCTGCTGGAGCCAATTCCAGCCAACACAGGGCACAAGGCAGGAAACAATCCTGGGGAGGGTGCCAACCCACTGCAGGACACACACAAACACACCCACACACCAAGCACACACTAGGGCCAATTTAGAATCACCAATCCACCTAACCTGCATGTCGTTGGACTGTGGGAGGAAACCGGAGCGCCCGGAGGAAACACACGCAGACACGGGGAGAACATGCAAACTCCACGCAGGGAGGACCCGGGAAGCGAACCCAGGTCCCCAGATCTCCCAACTGCGAGGCAGCAGCGCTACCCACTGTGCCACCATGCCGCCCACTCTATCTATCTATCTATCTATCTATCTATCTATCTATCTATCTATCTATCTATCTATCTATTTTGGAGCCACTAGGTGGCGCACAGCTGCCCTAATCTGAACACACACAGGCAGGACACAGGTTCAACACAACACTCTGTTTATTTACAGCTTAAAGTGCACAATCACCAGCACCAATACACAGTCCCTTCCTGCCCCCAGTCCTTCTCCCTCCGCTCCTCCTCATGCTTTGTAATCTTTCTCCCGACTCTGGCCATTCAAAGGAGAGAGGTGGCTAATCTTATTCATGTCCTGGGAGTGTTCTAGGTGGCTCGTCAGTATTACTTGGAATCACTCCCAGGGGTGCTGGAGTTCCTCTATAGGGCTCTGCAGCTCATCCTGGCAGCCACCACGGGACCAAACAGAGCTTCACCAAACTCCAGCTCCTGACATACCCTGTGGGAATCTGTGGTGCCACAGCCACCCAGGAGGGCTGCCCTCTAGTGTCCCAGGGGAGGTATTGCCTCACCAATGCCCTCTCCCGTGGTCCTTCCACTCTGTTAGTGTCCCAGCCAGGTAATTGCCGTAGCCGCCCATCTATCTATCTATCTATCTATCTATCTATCTATCTATCTATCTATCTATCTATCTATCTATCTATCTATCTATCTATCTATCTATCTATCTATCTATCTATCTATCTATCTATTTTACTATCTATCTATAGTGCCTTTCATATCAATCTATCTATATTAAAGACTATCAGAAGGCATTTAAGAAGTCTACAGTTAAAGTATAATTATAACATGCTATATATTCTTACCACAAAACAGTGGGGCTGGTGCAGTGACCCCTCCTTGTATTATAGAGAACCTTTATACTGAAGCACTTTATAAAGACAGAGTAATGGTATATTTTTATTATTGCAGCAAAAACAGATGTCATAACAGCTCTTTATAAAGCACTTCACTCTTATGAAGGCCATCCCAAGGTACTTTACAAATACAAATCCAAAGTATAACTCTTTAACTCTAGGCAGATGGCTATTTGTATTATATAGTACATTTCTTTAGTGAACACCATGGTACCTCACTTTATTGATATGTTTTTTTTATAAACATCCCAGTGCTGCAGTGTAATTGTTTTATTTTAAACTGATGGATCACATGCAGGTTGAGCCTCACACAGAATGTCAGAGATGGTAATTGAATTAGTGGCTTTGTGACTGGCGCTCCAGTGTCCTCCATTGACTCAAGCAGTAGGCCACCCTGCTCTTCTGCCACCATTAAAATGTACAGTCTGAAAGAAGCAATGAGGACCAGGAGATGTAAATATTACTCAAAATCAGGCAAACATCAAGACTGGGAAACCAAACTAGCAGTCATTAATACCAAATGGGTGTTTCAAAGATAGTAACTCAAAGAGGAGACAACAGCTAAGTTTTTTTGCCAGAAAAAATATCAAAAATGTTAATATGAGTCTTTTGTTCAGCCCTTCACAGACTTAAGAGGAAGTGGGTGCCTAGCTGGCCGGGATCTCCAGCACAGAAACTGTGTCAGACTTTGCCTTTGACTTTCTCTTTTATAATTGACTGTGGAACCCCCAGAGATTTATTTTCTCCAGGGATGCTGTGGAATGAGTTTTAGTTTTCTTCTCTACCATTGTCAACTGGTTCTAGTTCAACATTTAATTAATGGGCAGATATTGTTGGCATGTATTTATGTTAATCAGTTTCTACTTTGCTTTCTGTGCATTTAAAGAAATCTGTGTCTTTATCTTTATATATAATACGTATGCATTATACGTATGTACTATATGTATGCAAGACCCCAATTCTACCACACCCCCTGGGCTGTCCGATCTGAGGCTTCTTTTTTTAAAAAATAGGTGACCAACTGACCACTAAAGAATCACACCCTCCCGCTACTTAAAAATAAGAAAGATAAGATAAGATGGTACGGTACCGTCATTGTCCGTTTGTCTGTCCAGGATTTTAAATCACATGTAGCTCACAAACCGTTTGACCTATTAACCTGAAATCTGGTACACATATACTACATGACGTCTACTATTCGCTGTAATGATTGATCTCCAAAGTTATTCCTCTTTTAATTTTTATTTTATTTTATTGTAGAATCAACTCTAGGCAGCAGGGCTGGCGTACGGAGTATGTGTATGGGCGCCATTCTCATCTTTACCACCTTCGCCGTCACTTCCTCTACCTCTTCATATCTTACATCATTCTTGAGGCAGATTGAAGACGTAAGTGCCAGCTTAAGTGAAAAATGAAGGAAAATGTACTAAGTAATTGCAACACAAATGCCAACTTAATCAGTTTAAATGCAAAAAGTTGCCGACGAAAGAAGAGATGAAGTGGGCCTTAGGGTGGAGAGAAGAAGAGCTGCTCAGGAAGCAGCAAGCGCATCAACCTCTGAGCAAACAAATGCTAAACGTACAGAGAAAGAGGAGGAAAACTAGGAATGTTCAACTCAAGTGTTTTCACTGCACATTATTGTGCAGTGCGCTGTTACTGGTTTGTATTAATTCCTTATTTAATGATTTGTAAAATCTGTATGTGCAAATTACCTGAGAACTAGACACAGTTTTCTGCAGCTGCACTCAGTGAACAGCCCCATACAGTTTCAACTGAATTGAACTTTACAAACTATCCACAATCTTGGACAATAAGAATAGTGTCACGTGGGCCAGCTCTAGCATATAGTCGAACTAGGTGGTCCAGTTTGGGAGGCAATAATTTGTCAATGTACAGAAACTCTGCTATACTAACACTCAGAGAAGGGGGAACCTCGCCCGCTCTTCGATTCAATATACTGTACATTATTGCAATGCACATAAAACTCCAAAGGCACGCCAAACCCCAAACCTTGAGGTTCATCTACATCTACTGCACTCACTTGGATAATAAATTTTGACCCATTTTGGAACGATGAAAATCTGGTCAGCTTACCCAACTGTCTTCATGACTGCATGGTTTGAGCACAACATTTTCACCTTTACTAAAGGCAGAAAAAACACTACAGACAACCCTGCATGGATTTATATTTCATTATTTCAATGGTGCACTTATACGAGACTTCCTTGGACATGTCCCTTACAACTTAAACCCATGACTTAGCAACAAAATGGTGTCTTCCTTGAAATTAAATGGTGTCCCAGAAAAAGAATAAAAAAAGAAGGTAAAAAATGACAACTTTTTAAATAAACTTTTCTATCAAAAAATACTCAAATTCTCATATGTCTGAAACATAAAAAAACTAAAAACAGATAAAGAAAAAGGAAAAAGGAAATCAGAATGCAGTGTCACAACACCTGCTTGCCTGTGTGACCCTCAGTGAGTAACCTCACCAGCTAGTTCTTCACTTGCTAAAATATGGAAATAGTGAATATTTATTACATCAATCAAAATGGATACAGGTCAGTTAAGATCTAACCCTCTCAAGTTTGAGTCTTTGAATGGACTTGGAGTGCTTTGCGGGTATCAACAGGAGTCGAATGGAGGGCAACAGCATTCTGCGGCTGCATCGTGTTTGTGGTGACCTCAGACTCAGTCACAGTCACTTAAAGATCATGTGGCTGAGAGGTGTTATGATCCAGCATTTACTTTAATTTTGTAAGAATTCTGGAGTGCCTTTTGTATATGTACAGTGCATCCGGAAAGTATTCACAGCGCATCACTTTTTCTATATTTTGTTATGTTACAGCCTTATTCCAAAATGGATTAAATTCATTTTTTTCCTCAGAATTCTACACACAACACCCCATAATGACAACGTGAAAAAAGTTTACTTGAGGTTTTTGCAAATTTATTAAAAATAAAAAAACTGAGAAATCCCATGTACATAAGTATTCACAGCCTTTGCTCAATACTTTGTCGATGCACCTTTGGCAGCAATTATAGCCTCAAGTCTTTTTGAATATGATGCCACAAGCTTGGCACACCTATCCTTGGCCAGTTTCTCCCATTCCTCTTTGCAGCACCTCTCAAGCTCCATCAGGTTGGATGGGAAGCGTCGGTGCACAGCCATTTTAAGATCTCTCCAGAGATGTTCAATCAGATTCAAGTCTGGGCTCTGGCTGGGCCACTCAAGGACATTCACAGAGTTGTCCTGAAGCCACTCCTTTGATATCTTGGCTGTGTGCTTAGGGTCGTTGTCCTGCTGAAAGATGAACCGTTTGCCCCAGTCTGAGGTCAAGAGCGCTCTGGAGCAGGTTTTCATCCAGGATGTCTCTGTACATTGCTGCAGTCATCTTTCCCTTTATCCTAACTAGTCTCCCAGTTCCTTCTGCTGAAAAACATCCACACAGCATGATGCTGCCACCATCATGCTTCACTGTAGGGATGGTGCCAGGTTTCCTCCAAATGTGACGCCTGGCATTCACATTGATTGTGCCAGGCTTCTGGAAAATGTTGTAACTTTTTTTATTGTTATGTAGCGCCATTTTGTATTTTAATGGGCACCAACATATTTTGAACTATAGCTTTGATGGTTACCATGATGATTTTACCCAGAAGGATTGTGTGTGGCATATGACATCACCAGAGTGAAGGTACAGTATAAAGGTCAGTGTGCTCGGTATAGACTGAAGCCCATATGGAGCTCTAGGCTGGGGAGGAAGTGTGCCAAAACAGCACCCCCCCGGTGTCCATAAAAGAATATTTAGGTCCCCTTTAGTGTCCATGCTGCGCACCTTAACTTTGATAAATGGCGTACTAGGCATCCACCGATGTCACCTAGTGAACAGACTGGTTCTGAGTGCTCGCATTCTTTAAGTATGTGAGGTTGTTTGTTTACTTCCTTATGGTTCTGCAAAAAAATATTTATCTCTTTGATTCTTAGTTAATGTTTTGAGATTAATGAGAGATATTCTTGACGTTCTGGTTAACACAAATGGCTCAACTTTTGGCTATGTCCCTCTGCTATTTTTTCTGTCTCAAGTGCAAGTCAGAACAAGATAGAGGAAAAGAAATGTTGAGATGTTGGGGAGTTTTATAAATATGCTAACTTCAATTTTGTACATATTATGTATTTTTGTATTTACTCTATGTGACTATTTTTATGATTGTTGTGATTGGTGTTTTTTTCTTTCATTTTTTTTGGAAAATCTTGAGCTGTTTTATACCAAAGAATTTAAATGTGATGCTAGATTGTTTTCCAGAAGGTGTTCCCAAAAGTTACTGCCATTCCATGTTTATTACTTATTACCACCACATAGGGCCGTGCCACCATTAACACAAATTAGGCATTTGCCTAGGGTGCAGATCATAAGGTGGGAAAAACCCAGCTGCACGGGTTAGCTACCGAACAGTCAGTTGATGCACTAATAAGGTTGGCCCAGGACACAAAATAACCAAGCACTGGCATTGCCACCACCATTTTCATCAGTTGAAGTGGCTGCCTTACCAAGACTCGTCCTTGACACCCATCTTGTGACTCCACATAAAGTATGATGTGTAAATTTCTGCATTATCTGAGACTAAGATATTCTGTGTGTATACTTTGATGTTTCTCAGAAATCTATTTCTGAAACAAGACTTCAGTTTGTTGGTTAGTGTATTGGGCTTGATGAATGGTCAGTTTGACTCCTCAGTTATGAAACATTGTACATATCTTTACCTAATCTCCTGGGGCCTCATTTATAAAATGTTGCATGAATTTGATTGTGAAAATATATGCATGATAAAAAACAAGAAAATGCATAAGTTAAGAAAAACAGATTTATAAAACCTTCTGTATGCATATTTCTATGCAATTTACTGTTTATAAATCACCATGTAAATGTGGGCTTGTCAAAGTGCTTAGATGCTAATCAACCTCATATATATGCAATCACGATGCTGCAGATGTTCATTGGCTAGTAGAGTAGCTTCCCTCTTGACCCATTGAGACCCCGCCCCCTGCATTTAAGAGTATCTGGCTGTTCTCTTCAGTTGAGCATAGAAGATCATGTGTAGCATTATAGCTCCTCTCCTCTACATTCTGGGGATCTGGGAAATGCGTAAGGTGCCAGCATCTTAGTGGGTATCCGCTATCACCTGGCATATGTAATGGCATGACTGATGTTACAATGAATCGTAAAGCCATATGAAACAATGAGGGATCACCAGCCAGTAACCTTACCAACAAGCCAGCCACCACATACAGCATGGCCTCATCTGCATCTGCGGTTTACGGAAATTTCACCTCTCACATTTCGCCCCCAACATTTTGCCCCTCACATTTCGCGCCCATCACGTTTCGCCCCCATTACATTTTGTCTCCATGATATTTTATAAAGTTGATTTTAGGTTTAGACACGATGCAAAAATAACATTTTCAGTGAGAAAGTGATACACAATGTGGTGAGTGGTGACGCAACAGTTTTGATATTGCGCTGTCTACAAGGTGTTGATGGTTCTTCAACACGGCCACGCACCACCGATAATCAGGCAGCGAAAACCATAAACGCATGTCTTGAAACGGCTGTAGCGCTGGCAAAAAAAACACATGAAATCCAGTGAAATCATACAATGCTATATCACATAACACTGATTAAATTTTAAGTACTATGCTCACCTTTTATAGAGGCAGTCATTCATACTATTTTCAGTGTAACATGTTGATCTGTGAGTCGTATAAGAACACTACCTGAGTGAACTTTTTTTATTTTCAATGTTGGGTAAGGTTTATTAAATTTTTTATTGCAATTATAGATATATACATGAATACCGAGGCAAAATATAGTGGTGGCAAAATGTGTGTGTGTGGTGAGGGGTCAGGGTCAAAATTACCGGGGACAAATTGTGTTGGAGGCGAAATGTGCTTGGGGGAAATGTGGGGAGTGAAATGTGGGGTGGGGTGGGGTGGGAATGTATGCTGCAACTTATCTGGACGCCATCTGCCACAGCTAGTTTGCCTCAAAATAAATGAATAACGGGTTGAACCAGGCCACGGTGATGTGAGGTTTGTCAGTATCATCTTGGTATCACATATGACTTGTGTATTAATAGAATGTAACAACTTACAGTTAACAAAAGCAGCTTCATTCTTGCCAAGAGCCTTTATTGCACTACGGGTGCAGTAAACTGCTGCATTAGGAGAACTGGATACTGTTGCAAGTTGCCTTTTCCTGCTGGCAAAAGCATGTTATGTATTATGTGTGTACACCCATACCATAAGAAAAGTGGATGTGGTGTCTTAATGGCCTCTGACAAAACAGTTATAATGGAGTTTAACTTGGCTAAGATATTCCTGACCTGTCAGCCAGTTTCTTGATAAGTAACAACAGTTAGCCAATATAAACTGATGAAAAAACAAAATAGTTCTTCAGTGCAAATATGCAGCCTTGGCCCTCTTAAAACAGAACTAAAATTCAGTCTGTACAACATATTCAGCAATTCTGAGGTTTAAAATCTTTGTTACTGTATACCAACACAAATAATAATAACGGCTTGGTGATATGAATTATTATGCATGCTGGTTAATTAAGGATCTCATCATATCCTAGTTTCTCCAAAATGCTGCGTTACGCATGGGTCAGAGTTTCCGTAAATATACGCATGTCCCCTGGTAAGTTTTCTTTTAGAAATCCCGACACTTGAGTGGGACGTTTCATACGCACATTTCAACCTTCTTTTTCTGCGTACACAAGCTTTATAACTGAAGTCCCTCAACCTTTCTCTATTAAAATTCATCATTGCCTAAATCAGAACAATCATTATTTTAACGATGGTCAGCACTGTCGTTTTGCATTGTGTTTTCAATCACAGTCATTGCCAATGGAAGTCGTGAGACATGACATCACTATTTAAGATGACAACACCATTACTATAATGTGGTATTGTCTTTAATTTTTGTTACCTTCCTCGAGGTCAGAGTTCTTGTTGTACATGAAATAAGGAGTTTGGACCACAATGATTATGATTTTTACTTTCATTTCTTGCATTATGCAATATTTACAATGTTTAATTTTTATGTCTTATCAAAAATGCCATATTGTTTGTAGTAAACCATTGACCATTGGCATGCTGCTCTCTCCCAGAATCACCTGGGAGTATGCAATGTGTAACATAATTTGGCATAAACACCATCACTTTTCATTGTGGAGTATCCAATTTTAGGATTCATGTTTTGGTGTGCGTTGCGTTATTTTGATTTGTCTGTTCTAGTGTACTGATAATATTTTTAAGGTTAAAAGACTTTGATTTCTTGCCTTTTCCAGTTTCGACTCTTGCCTGTTTTCTCAACCACGTCTCATTTCCTGATCCTTATTTCATTAAATTCTTTTACTACCTTGACTTGAGTCAGAGTCCAAGTTTTGGATTTTTGTGTCAAAATGTTTGTGAGGCAACTAGAGCAAAATCACTTTCGGAAATGTCAAGCACAAATACTTAGGGGACATCTTCAAGGCTCCAATCAGGTAAGCAGTTCCACCCCGAGCAGAGAGAGGGCGCTGTTGCTATCATGTCTCCTTTTCTGTGCACAGTTTAGAGGGAAGTCAGCCAGAGGACAATTGACCTTATTTGTTCCCTGACCCAGAAAACCAAGACCCTTAAGGAGGCAACCAAAACACTTTGCTAGCCACTGGACCCGCTTCTGAGTGACACAGAGCTCTTCGTCTGAAGTGATCTTCTCATCTGAGAACTTTTCTTTTTTACTTTGCTCCCATCAATGTTTCTTATTTTCCATCTTTTCTTATAATCTGTTTAATGGGGTAACCAGGCTGGTATGCCAGCTCTTTGTGCTGACTATTTTGCATTTATTTTACAGAAGTTAGAACTTTTTCACAAGTTATTTTACTCTTAATTAGATTTTGGGCTTTGAAGACCTGGCAGTTTTTTAAAAACTTTCTTGCTCTTCACTCTTTCTTTGTTCCTGACTTAATATTTTCTTTTCATCTCCTGGTTCTTGAACCTTGTTAGCCATTTTTGCCTGGCAGTTTTTCACTTTGGCAGAAGCAAGTAGCAACCCATTGGAGTTTAAAGGGCTGGAGGAGAAAAGGAACACCAGCCATGTGAAAGACAGCAGGACAAGGAGCATCACTGAAAAACGGCACCCGCCATATTCCTCCGAGATGTTAAATTTGTGTGTGCTTAATGTGTTTTGATATAACGAATCTGTCAGTCTTTATTTTCTTCAGCACTGCAATGCCAATGCAGAATGACTGCACTCCTTTCATGTCTTGTTAGGCAGTATTGTAATGGTGAAAGCTGAAACAGAGAGACGAGGCCATCTAGAAAACAAGGAGCAAGAGAAGAAAGAAGAGATTTGGATACTGTGAGTTACAATTTGGGTCTCTTTGATTAGTTTTTTTGTGGATTTTGTGTAAATATGGTATTTTACATTAGCTGATTCCGTAAACACGCTTTGCAAAACTTTGTCTCATACAGCAAAGAACCAAAAAAAGACAAAAGTGGAGACAGTGGAGAGAGAATGCACGTCAATGATATGGTGAAAGAAAAAAATAGCGGGGAATAAAGGAAGGAAGAGCAAAGGAGAAATGTGAAAAGCAAAAAAAAAAAATGGCAATGAAAAATAAGAATTCAGAGAATAAAAAGAGACAGAGAGAAAGCAAAAGGCAGGAGGGAGGGAGAAGAGAGACAGAGACAGCCAGGGATGAGGCCATATTGATCGGGAGCTACACGACTCGGCTCTTGGGTGCCAGCTGCCGCTTACCCTCCAGTGTGCCTTTGGAAGAGAATGCCGGATTTCCCAAACTAATAAAAGGGCAGAGAATATCAGCAGCTGCAAACACACCAAGAATGCCAAGAGAAGGGTAACTATGGCATACAGATACAAATGAAAGGTGTGATAGATAGATAGATAGATAGATAGATAGATAGATAGATAGATAGATAGATAGATAGATAGATAGATAGATAGATAGATAGATAGATAGATAGATAGATAGATAGATAGATAGATAGATAGATAGATAGATAGATAGATAGATAGAGGGAAAGGAACTCAATAAAGTGAGGTAGCAGGGCATTCACCAAAGAAAGGCACTATATAATAGAAATAGTCATCTGCCTGTGCTCCAGTACATATACATAAACAATTAAACTAAGTTTTAGTATTTGTAAAGTGCCTTCGGATGGCATTCATAAGAGCAAAGTGCTCTATAAAGAGTTGTTATATCATCTGTTTTGGGTTCAATATTAAAAATCTACCATTGTTCTCTCTTTATAAAGTGCCTCAGAATGACCTTCATAGTATACATTTTCTACGTAATTTAAAGAGGGATCACTGAACCTGCTCATTGTCTCATGGTAAGAATATACTGCATGTTTTAAGTATACTTTAACTCTAGACTTCTAAAATGCCTTCTGATAGTCCTCAAGCTAGATAGATAGATGTGAAAGGCACTATATTAAGTGATAGATAGATAGATAGATAGATAGATAGATAGATAGATAGATAGATAGATAGATAGATAGATAGATAGATAGATAGATAGATAGATAGATAGATAGATAGATAGATAGATAGATAGATAGATAGATAGATAGATAGATAGATAGATAGATAGATAGATAGATAGATATGAAAGGCACCATATAAAATTGATAGAATTGCCTGGCGCCTCTCGAGTCACTATGCAGCCTCTGTGGCGCCTTTGGATCGGAGTCAGAAAGCTCTTGTTTTATTCCCAAGGGTGTCACTCCTGAATGACCAGCATCGGCTTTCCAGTTCTTAGTTATTTATAAAGAAGCTTTTCTCCTACAAGCCAACAGTTTTCTACCAAGACTGTTCCAAAAGCCATTCCTTACCAGTAAAGTATACAAAATTAATTATTATTATTATTATTACTGTAGCAGAGAGATAATGCTTCTTACCTCCAGACACCCTGCTTTATTTAGCATTTTGTATAGTCTTCCCATTTTCTATATGAATTTCTTTTTGGTTTCTCCTTATCTTTCTTTGGTTATTTAGGAACTTTTGTTCTTAGCTCTTTTTAATGGACTACTTTAATAATGAATGGCTGCATTAATTGTTATTTTGAAATACTTTACACACTGTAAAAACAGTTTATATGCTGAGTGTCTCATTTTATTAGTTATTTACAGAAGGATGATCTGATTCACTGTGAAGGGCACTATATACTGTACTGTGTGTTTCATTTCTCCTGCGAGATGACGCTTAGTGAATGTCATTCAGTATGACACACATCATGTACTTTGTGAGTTTCACTTTCTCAGTCTTATGTCAAATGAAAATGTCATTCAAAGTTAAACATGTTGTATTCTATCTGTGCCTCAAATAATCAATATTCTTCTACTTGATCCCAACATCATGTCATTCACTATGAAACAGTTCATTCACTGTGGCTGTCTCACCTACCAGTAACCATCAATACAATATCATTTGCTTCTAAATTGGCTGTGTAATTTTTATTAGGCTGACACCTTTATCCAAGGTGAAGTACAACCTTTGAGATGCAATTGGTTCCATTCGTTTTGTTTTTCAATCTGGAGCACAGGCAGGTGAAATGACTTGCTCATAGTCACACAGTGTCAGTAGTGGGAGTTGAACTCACAACCTCAGAGTTGGAGGTCCAAAGCCTTAACTACCACACCACATACATTATATACTCTGTGGATGCCATTATTGTGCTTCTATTACATGACTCATTCACTAAGAATTTAAAATACTTTAAATTGTGGATGAGTCCAACTCTATCAGTCTTGTACTGCATAACCCTTAGTTAATGTCATTCACTATTAGATAGTTTACATTCTGCCGGAGTTCCTTACACCCAGTCTTCCACCAGATAACCCTCACAATGTTATTTAATATAACATGTGCTATATGCAGTATGTGTGTTGTGCTTTCTCAGATGACCCTCACTTAATCTCGTTTACCATGAAACACTTGATATACTTTGTGTGTCTCACATTATCAGTCTTCTACCAGTTAACAATGTTGTTCGGCATGAATACTTTATATGGTATTTGCTTCCCACTCTATCTGCCTTCTACTGCTTGACTGTCAGTTAATGTCATTCATTATAAAATAGTGTGCTTGTCTGTGTCTCACACTACCTGTCCCAACAAAACTGGCGAAAACCTCAATGGTTGTTCTGGTAGCACTCATTCTGTCGTTCAATACTGTGCACTGAGAGTTTGAGTTACTGAAGGAAACAGGGCTAGATCCACATAACTATTACAAATTTACCTTTCCTTTCTAAAATACTTGAAAAGTAATTGACAGTTTCAGGCTCACCTTATACATCACAATTTACTTGAGAAATCCCAGTCCACATCAGTCATAGTGAAATTTTAATATCATCTGATGGGAAAAATTCCATAGTAATTATGTTGTTAGAGTTAATAAGTGCAGTCTTTGACACCACTGAACACTGGAAAGATAAGTTGGGGTCTCAGGTACTGCGCTTGCATGGTTTAGTTCATATTTATCAAATCAATTTCTGTAAATATATAAATATTTGCTGACAGTATTATGTCATTATGCTCAGAAATTAAATATGGTGTCCCACCAGGCTCAGTTCTCAGTTCTCATGCTTTCATTGGAATCTGTCATTAGAAGACGTAACATTCATTTGCACTTGTATGCAGATGTTACTTAGCTTTACCTTTTTTTTAATTGTATCCTTTATTAACAATGTTAGTGAATTTAAGGAGTGGTTAAATGTGAATTACTTGCCTCTGAATGCAGAAAAAACAGAGATATTAGGAACAGTGGGGAGTGATACAAACCGCAACACTATTCTGTCACTTTTCAACTCAGTTGGACTAACCCGTTAACGAAATCAGCACACAACTTAGGTGTAATCTTTGACACCTGTGTGTCTTTTAAAACACATATTACAAAGCTATCTGAAACATGCCTTTTCCATATTAAAAATACTGGAAAATTAGAATGGTTTCTAAATGTGAAGCATGCTGAGAAATCAATTAATTTATTTATTTCTTGGAGGATTGAGTCCTGTAGCATGTTATTCACTGCCTGTTCAAATCTTTCTTTTCAAGGCTTTATTTTGATTCAAAATGCAGCTGTGAGAATCATTACAAAAACTAGAAAGTACAAACACATAACCCTTGTTCTTAAGCTGATACACTGGCTTCCAGTTAAGCTTAGAGCTGATTTCAAAATCCTCCTTTTTACTTATAAAGCTTTAAAAGACCAAGGCCCTGCTTACTTACCTAAACTTACAATTACTTACATGTTCGATCACACATTAAGTTCTTAAACTTGCAGTCTATTAAAGGTTTTAAAGATTAGTACAATAACAGTAGGCGGTTGAGCTTTTAGTTACAGGGCCCTGAAGGTGTAAAGTGATCTGCCTGCTTATACAAGAGATGTCTCTTTGGTCAAAGATTTTAAACCCTGGCTGAAGATCCACAACTTTAGTCTAGCATACCCTGACTAGAGCTGCTGATAAGCTGTACATATTACATCTCTGTTTGCTAGTTATTTGTACAAATAATATAAGTAATGCAATAATTAGGAACTGTTAATAACTCTCCTCTGTTCTGTTTTATCTTCTCAGAATCATGCTATTGCAATTTGCATGCCCTTCTTTTGCCCATGGAAAATACATCTAAGACACTGAGAGCCATGGAATTAAAAGAAGGGAAAGATTCTGTTGTCAGATTAGCAGAGACTCTACTAGAGAGTGACCAGAAGGGTTTGTATAGCCATTTGGATGAGGTCTCCAGGTCTGAATTTGTCAATAAATATATGTGGACCCCCCCACCCCAGTTTATTTTCTCCAGGGATGCTACTGACAGCAGTTTCTGTTTTCCTCTCTTCCATTATCAACTGTCCATATCAGTCAGTCAATCAACATCCAACCCACTATATCCTAACACAGGGTCACAGGGGTCTGCTGGAGCCAATCCCAGCCAACACAGGGTGCAAGGCAGGAACAAATCCCTGGGCAGGGTGCCAGCTCACCACAGGGCACACACACACCCACACACCAAGCACACACTAGAAACAATTTAGGATTGCCTAACCTGCATGTCTTTGGACTGTAGGACGAAACTGGAGCACCCAGAGGAAACACATGCAGACACGGGGAGAAAATGCAAACTCCACGCAGGGAGAACCCGGGAAGCAAACCCAGGTCTCCTTACTGCGAGGCCTGTCCATATCAATAATTAGTTAATGGGTAAATATTGTTGGACTTTAACCTGTTTCAGACCACTTGAGCTACATCCACACTACCACGTTTTCATTTAAAAATTGAATTTTTAAACAAAAAAACATCTTCATCCACATTGGAGTTTTTGCTTCATTTTCAAAAGGATGCTTGTCTATACTGAAACCCGTAAAAACACATATGACGCAGACCTTCATCTGCATTGAGCATGTGTGAAATGGCAGAAAACCCCTTGAAGGGACTTTGTAGTGGTAAATTCAGAGCCCTGTGAAAATGTATTTTCAAAGTTATCAGCACATGCTGGACTCTGATAGCGCATTCCCAGCATATAAAGAGAAATTCTTTAAGGAGAAGCAGTGAATTGCTCCCGTGTCACATTAATGTGCTGATCACAGTTGAAAGTAACAGTCTTTGGAACTGGTGACAATCACCCTGCCATTAAATTAAAACACCGCAAATGTTAAGTGACACTTAAAAACATAAAAAAAAGTGTTTAGCTCTATGCTGATTCATTCATGCGAGATGATTGATTTTAAGCAGTCTAAAGCCATCGGATCGGAGTGCATCTTGTATCAAACAATAGCTGAAAAACAAGCTCAGTAGAGGAAATAAATAAATGCCTGCGTGCTTCTGAATATATTGCTGCATTCCATTCACCTCGGAAGTTGAATGTCAGAGCTGGGGATGACATCACACCTGAGGTTCCAGTAAAACATTTGGAAAACCAGTAAGGACACGTCCAGGAAAATCTTTGTTGTGCTTGCTCATTCGAAATAAACAGCAGATGATAACAATGCATTACACCGTATTTTCTGCATTCTAACAATGTAGCAACATGTCCATAGATAGAAGTACTGTGCACAGTACTGTGTGTAGGGCTGATTTATTGAAACATAAATAGACTGAAGTGCTAATAAACTGTTTAATACTACAGCTTTCACTAAAGTTCATGGTGTACGTCACCATTTTGGATTGACGTCATAATCTGAAATCAAACAAACTCAGACTTGACAGACGAGCCCAGAGTTTTTGAGTTCAAAATCTGACTTAAGGGGATGTTCCAGCTGAAAATTGTGACTAGGGACTTGGAAATGTCGACTTTTCACTTCAAACAAAATGCAGCATATGCTTTACTGCACTGTGCTTTCGTGTCTCTCTCTGTCTTGTAATACTGCAAGCTCGGCTGCAATCAAGTCCACTTTGTTAAGCTCCTTGTTATTCATTTTGCTGCAGAATGTCTTCCTCCTTACTGAGCAGATTAAGTTTAAGTGATAAATGTTGATTTGAGGCCATTGATTGAGTTATTTACAGTCTGATTTTCACAGGGCTCTGAAGTTTTTACTACAACAGTAATGGCCGCTGACCATGGGATTTATCGTGAAATTATAGCAACGGGTAAGTAATTTGCTGTTTACGCATGCAAACATCATTTCAACAATTTACTGTACATGCATACAGGTAAGGACCTCAACAAGCATCATAGAATGCAACTCTTTTGTGTTTGATTTGTTGGAAATTTTTTTTCTTCTGTGAAGGGTGACCAATCAGGGAATAAGACATTGTAACAAGCAGGATCCAATCAGGGAAGGGCTAGAAAATAAGCACGAACCAATAAGAGCGTGATTGGAGTATCATTTTCAGAAAACTATGTCCATCCACACCAAAGTGCTGTCGCTCCATTTAAAGAAGTATATGGCGCTTGAAAACGATAAAAATGACAACAAAATTCAGGCAAATGTATAAATGCATTAATGTGGACAGGGCTTTGACTTCCTGTATGTTTAAACAAATCTATGTCTTTATGCACACTCATTACTTAATTAAACATTTGTAAACTTTACCTTTGTATTTGCCTGTGAATTAGTTACAGCACTCTGAGCAGTCAGTGAAGAGTGCTATACAAAACTAGAATGAATTGAAATACTCCACCAGAAGTACCTCAATTCATGTTGTTCATTGTGAAATACTTGACAACACTTTAACACAGAGTTTTGAAGGGCTTATTAACTATGTCACTTCTTGCTATGTAAAACAACAGAGGCCTTTATTAAGAATTTACAGTAAGTGACCGATATTAGTAGCCCCTACTGTGCTTTTTAAGACTGATCAAAGGCCTTCTGAAGGCTTTGTTTCTTAGTAGTAAGTGACTAATACATGAACTGTAGCCAGTCCACATTCTAAGGTGTACCATATATTCAATATGATATGAGGTGTATTTAGCATTTGTGCCACATCTCATACAATTAACATGAAACAATTCATACCAGTCTTCTACCAGATGACCATATTGTTTCCTATGAAATGCGCTATGAGCTCTGTGTGTCTCATTCTAACTCATCTTCTAACCAGGGTTCACCAAGTCATCCTTTATTTTGCTGGTCTGCTTCTTTCAAGCACTTCAATATTGAAACGTGGAGCCTGCAGCCATGTTGTCGCATTCAAGCCCTTGCTCTTCTCAGCTACCCCCAATTATCGCTTTTAAGATAAATGGCATGACTGACCGTGACTAATGCCGTTTTGACGCCTTTTTTCTTTCCATTCACTTGCCATCGAGTGTCAAACCCGCCTGATGCCTCTCTACACTTTAGTTCAGGTGCACTCAGGTCAGATCATCCCTGTTTTCCATTGTGTTATATCCAGCTGTCTTTTAGAGTGATGCCTCCAAACTGGAGTCTCTCTGTTATAAAGTATAGTGGATTTGGAAAGTATTCAACCCCCCTTCACCTTCTACACACTTTGTTGTGTTGTAGATTTCATTTTGAGTGGAATAGTTTGCCATTTCTGCCCATTAATGTAAACCAAATAACCCATAATGACTAGAAGGTTTGCAAATTTATTAAACATCCAAAACTGAAATCTCTGCCTCATGTAAGTATTCAGACCCTTAGCCCTGGAACTCCAAATTGTGGTCAGATGCATCTTGTACACTTGAAATCACATTGAGATGTGTCTAGAATTTAATTGGACTCCACACGTGGCAAATTGAACTGATTGGACATTGTTTAGAAAAGTGCGCACCGGTGTACAAAAGGTCCCACAATTCACACTGCCATGTTAGAACATAAACCAAGCCATGACATCCAAGAAACTCTTTGCAGACCACTACAATCAAATGATGGTGAGGCAGAGATTACAGTGAGTGGATAAAACCATTTTTAATGTTTTGAGTGTTACCAGGAGCACAGAGCCCTCCATAATTGAGATATGGATGTAGTTTGGTAGTCCAAACCACCAAAATCATCTTCCAAGAGGATGGCCAAACTGATTAGCTGACATGAAACGCCTTGGTGACCAAGAACTCAATGGTATCTTTAACAAAACTTCAGAAGTTCTCTGCTAAGATAGGAGAACCTGTCCAAGAGACAACCATCTCAGCATCACTCCATCAGTCAGTTCAAGTTTGCTAAATGGTATTTAAAGAACTCTGAGAGCATGAGGTAAACAATTCTCTAATTTGATGAGACAAAAAATGAAATCTTTATGCAGAACTCTAAGCAAAGACTGCTAGTGCTAGTCGCCTGCCTAATACCATCCCCATGGTAAAGTATGGTAGTTGAAGCGTCATGCTATGGAGGTGCAAGGACAGGGAGACTGGTCAGAATTGAGGGAAGGATGAATGGAGTCAAACACAGAGAGGTCCTTGAAGAAGAACCTGCTCCAGAGTGCACACCACCTCAGATTGGAGCAATGGTTCACCTTTAAGCATAACAATATCCTGAAGCATACAGTCAAAATAATGCTGGAATGGCTTCAGGTCAAGTCTGTGACTGTCCATGAGTGGTCCAGCCAAAGCCTGAAACCCTGTAAAACATATGTGGAGAATCCTGAAGATGGTGGTTTACAGACACTTCCTATCCAATCTAATGAGGCTTGAGAGGGTCTGGCAGCTAAAATAGTCTAAACTGCCCCAATCCAGGCTTGCAAAGACTTACCCAAGAAGACTCAAAGCTGCAATTACTGCCAAAGGAGCTACAACAAAGTACAGAATTAAGGGTCTGCATATTTCTGTAAAGGAAAGATTTCAGTTTTTGATCTTTAATAAAATTTGTAAACCTTTCTGACAAAATGTTTTCACTTTGTTATTATGGATTGTTAAGTGTATATCGGTGGACAAAATGGCAAATGTATCCATTTAAGATGAAATCTACAACACAATAAAATGTGCAGAAAGTGCAGGGTTCTGAGTACTTTCTGAATCCACTGTAGATGGGCAACTGAAAGCCAGAAGAAGAGCTAGAAAGGGTGCAACTTGTGTATGTGCACTGGCTGACAAGTGACCATTTCAAGAGGTAAGAAGATAACAAAGTAAGAGATAATTAAAAAGAGGGGAACTGCACCTTTTGTTGGAGCGCTCCTTCAATCTGTTTGGGTTACTGAACTCACCTAACCCCATTTCAGGGAGCAGGTCAGGCACCCATCCTGCCAGCATCAGCCCCTCCACACTAAACTTGTCTGATGTTGATCAGAAATGGGGTCAAGTGGACGATGATGTAATCTTTCACCCAGGAGCTCAGTAGGCACGCTCCAAGTCCTTATCTATTTTATCCTTTTAAGAAAGTACTGCATTGTAGTGGATCACTGGACTGCTCCATCCAGATAAATCATGTCCAGCTAATGTGCATCCATGCAAAAATAAGCAGATCCCAGCAGAGTCTGGTGAAATATGGAGGCACCTTGCTGAGTTCATTAAATGCTGCTGAGCCATGGCTTGTTCAGTGAGACGTGCACGCCTTCCTTCTCGTACCATCTCAGTCCAATGCATCTAGCTAAATGCAGTCTCATTGAGCTCCAATTCCCTGGATTCAGTCAAGCTCCATTATGTCCAATCAAAGTTGTTTTTTTTTTTACTTCTTCCATTTTCTGTGTTATTTTGAACTTAGGGAAGTGTAACCCTTGAGGTAGACATTAAAGCCACATAAAGCAATGTCCTGCCAAGAAGATGTGGTTAGAGCTCAAAGAATCAGTTTGCCATCTCTTCCAACAGTTAAAAAACTAATAAGAGGAGAGCCAGTGGAGGGTGCTAATCAGTCCAGGGAAGAAATCTAGGAGTTGCCACACACGTGTGCATGGGAGGAAGCTAAAGGGCCTGAATGAGAGTAATTCCATGCCAGACCAGGGGGTGGTGGATTGCATCTCTTTCTTTCACTTCTCTGCAGACCAGTTACGGAAAATTGCGCCTGGCCCTAATGACATCACTTTACGGTTCTGGCTTCAAATGGTGCCACTTCCGTTTCTACCCCTACTGATGATGTCACTTCTGG
Organism: Erpetoichthys calabaricus; assembly: GCF_900747795.2. Taxonomy (NCBI): domain Eukaryota; kingdom Metazoa; phylum Chordata; class Cladistia; order Polypteriformes; family Polypteridae; genus Erpetoichthys; species Erpetoichthys calabaricus. The sequence continues at coordinate 144,237,036 of NC_041405.2, forward strand.
TTCCAGCCCCACTGATGATGTCACTTCCTCCGCTCTACCTTAAAGCCTCCATCTTTATGCTATCAAGATAGTTCTGTTGTGGATTCCTGTTTGTACACATCTATATATTTAAAATATCCATTTTGTAGCCAGGAATAGTATACGGGTGGCTGCCCCAAACCTTTTTGTGGCTCTTTTTGTCGTGCTTATGACAGTTATCAATGGTCATTGTGAATATGGGCAAACTTCATGATTTCCTTTAAAACCTCTCTTGAGTTTTATCTGTAAGATTCTGCATCATTTGATAAGTCAGTTCATTTATGCTGACAAAAGGAGTGGAAAAATCCCTTCTTGGCATTTCAGCAAGTTATTGAATCATTACAATAAGTAATAAGTGAGTCATTTGAGTAATTTCTGGGGAATGTCTGGATTTTCCCAAACTAGACGTGTATGAAGACAGACATCTCCATACCTATCAACTCAAATTTCTGGACTGCAGTTCCAGATTTTTCCTGCCCAGTGTCTAGTCTAATCTAGTCTGAGCAGGATTGTGCTGGGGCTGTTAATGTGTTATGAGGGTCCAGGATGTGGGTACAAAGTGAAGCCCAAATCCTTAAAGGCTGTCATTAATTAAGAGTGTAGAGCCCATTGGGGCCTTTGTGATAAAGTGACCCCTTAATCCTGAAATGACCCAGAGACAAAGTGACTAGATAACAAAAATAAAGTTTACAGCATAATTTACCTAGACTTTCAAAAAGCCTTTGACTCTGTCGTCCCACACCAAAGATTCATTCTGAAATTAGCAACTGTTGGTGACCAGAGGTGACCTACAAAACTAGATTTAGTTAACTGCCAGGAGACAACGAGTACAGATAAGAGGAGAATGGAGTGAGGTCAGCAGTTGAGTCCCGCAGGGGTCTGTCCTTGGACCATTACGTTTTCTGCTTTATATTAATGACATTGATTCTGGTATGGTTAGTAAACTTGTCAGATTCACAGATGACCCTAAAATTGGAGGGATGACAGAGAGCAGCACGAATAATTCAAAAAGAGCTGGACAAGCTTCAGAACCTGGCAAACACCCGGATAATGCGGTTTAATGTAGAAAAGCGCAAAGTGCTACACGTGGACAAAAGGAACATCAGTGATAAATACAAGATGGGAGAAGGTGTCACACAGGAAGAGGCCGCTGAAAAGGATTTAGATAGATAGATAGATAGATAGATAGATAGATAGATAGATAGATAGATAGATAGATAGATAGATAGATAGATAGATAGATAGATAGATAGATAGATAGATAGATAGATAGATAGATAGATAGATAGATAGATAGATAGATAGATAGATAGATAGATAGATAGATACTTTATTAATCCCAAGGGGAAATTTAGGGGTTATGTTGATGGAAAAAATTTCATTGACTAAGCAATGCACAGAAGAAATTAACAAGGTAAATAAAATGTTAGGTTATTCATAAAAATTGTTGAATTTAATAATAATACATTTTATTTATACAAGGCGCCTTTCTGAGCACTCAAGAACACCGAACAAGCAATAAATAAAAAAGCACATTATAAACAAAACTTAAAACATCAGAAAATATAGAAAATATAAAAGTTAAAAACAAACAAAGCCACTGTACTCATAGAGGAAAAGCCATTTTAAACAGATGTGTTTTAAGTGTACATTTGAAAGTTGAAAATGATTCAGTATTTCTAAGCTCAGTAGGTAGTGAGTTCCAGAGCTTGGGAGCAGAACGGCTAAATTCGCTGCTCCCCATGGTGGTTAGATGGGCGAGTGAGATGGTCAGATGGATGGAGGAGGAGGATCTAAGGTTACGGGAGGGAATGGCAACACGAAGAAGGTAGGACAAGTATGGTGGGGTGAGGTTATTATTGGCCTTAAATGTTAACAGAAGAATTTTACAATCAGTTCAAAACTTAATCGGGAGCCAATGACGCTTGCTGCAAGACGGGAGTGATATGGTGAATAGATGGGGTTCGAGTAATCATGCAGGCAGCAGAATTCTAGACCAGCTGAAGCTTATGGAGAGATTTATTAGAGAGACCAAAGTGGAGTGAATTGCAATAGTCCAGACAAGAAATAACAAGACTGTGAACAAGGATGGCAGTGGTATGGGGAATGAGGGGGGGTGGATACGATTAATATTACGTAGTAGGAAGTAAGCAGACCGGGTGATGTTATTAATGTGAGATTGGAAAGACAGAGTACTATCAAGGATGACACCCAGACTCTTGACCTGAGGTAAAGGGGAAACAAAGGAGTTATCAATAACAAGTGAATGATTATCAGCTTTGGATAATGGTGATTTTGTACCAATGTTTAATTTAAGAAAATTCGAAGAAAACCAGGATTTAATTTCAGCAATGCAGTCAATAAGCGAAGGTGGTGAAAAAGAAGAGGTGGGTTTACTAGCAAGGTAGAGCTGGGTGTCGTCAACATAACAGTGAAAATTAATTTTAGATTTATGAAAGATATTGCCAAGGGGAAGAAGGTAAAAAAATAAAAAGAAGAGGCCCCAGGATAGAGCCCTGGGTCACACCTGAAGTAACAGCGGTGAGCTGGGATGTGAAAGTTTTAAGCTGAATAAATTGAGTGCGGCCCGAGAGGTAGGATCTGAATCAATCTAGTGGAGTGCGGGTAGTGCCAATCAAAGATAGTCTATTAAGGAGAGTGGTATGGCAGATATTATCAAAGGCCGCACTCAGGTCAAGGAGGATGAGAATAGTAATTAAACCAGAGTCAGCAGCCATAAGAAGGTCATTTTAAGTCATGGGACATTATGCTCAAACTATATAATTCACTAGTAAGACTGCATCTTGAGTACTGTGTGCAATTCTGGTCACCACAGAACAAGAAAGACACGACAACACTTGAAGCTGCACAGAGGAGAGCAACCAGGTGCATCCCAGGACTTGAAGACTTGAAGTCCTACTCTGACAGACTGCTTGAAGACCTAATACAGGTATTTAAAATCCTCAAAGGTATTGATAAAGTAGATACAGCATCATTCTTTCAGCTTAAGGGTGAATCACATTCTCAAGGACACTAGCAGAAATTAAGGGGAAGTGCATTTACTATAAAACTGAAGTCAGGAAGCACTTCTTCATACAAAGAGTTGTGGGATTCTGGAACAAACTACAGAGACGTGGAGCTGAAGCAGAGACCTTGACAACCTTTAAGAAAAATCAGGGTGAGTTATTGGGATAGCTTAACCATTAGCTAAACAAATTGACTTGATGGACTGAATGGTCTCCTCTCGTTTGTCAAATTTCTTTTGTTCTGAAGTGGGGAAATGCATTTAATTCACATACAATATGTAGTGCTCTGCAGACTGCATGATACAGTGCATATTCTCAACATAAATAAAAAATAAATAAAATAGTATATATTAAGTTACTTTAGCACAAAATGTGAAACAATCAAAATATTTAGTTTTAAAACAATAAAAAAACAAAAAACCTTAAAACCAATACAAATGCATAATATGAAACTGAATATGAAACAAACCTCCACACTAGCACTCCTCTTGTACTCTTCTCTCAGTACCTTGGCTGTTTCAGACTTTGTCCTGCAAGCTAAAAGGTCCCTGCTTTTTTAACTAAAACTCCATGGTGCACACTTAAGAAACTTTTAACAGACTTTCTGATTGGCAACTTAAACATGGGCACAGACCCATCATAAACACACTGGGATCATAAACTACAACATGTACATAATAAACCATAAGCAATAATCCTAATAATAAAAATAATCCTGGCATAACATCAGAGACACAGATATGGGAAAGTAAAATCAAATGATAAACAAATCAAAAGGACTTTGAAAGTGCTGCTAAAGGCTGATTTAATTCAAATCCTATATATAATTTTAAATCTATTTATATAAAAGCCAAATACCACTGACTCACTCATCATGAAATCTCCATGTCCATGTCCATGAGGACGTGGGATTTGAAACTTGGAATGTAGGTTACCTTTGGCCCATAGGTGCTCGCTAAGAAAAGGTTTTAAAAATTTGTGGTCCAAGCACTTTGTATGTCTGTCCACTTTTCACGAGAGAACTACGTAACGGATTTAGATTGGGGTTTTTTCTATAATTTGCTTGAACATTCCGTTGATTTTGCGACTTTCTCATCGCGCGGTACCGACTTATTAGCGCGAATCCGAGAGAGACCAATTGGGTTGTGGTGGGGGTTGTGGTGGTTGGGATGGGGAGTTGGGGACTCTCCTCGCTCACGCATCTGCCTCGGGGTGTAACCTTAACTCTGCTTAGTTAGCAAACGAGAGAACTAGATCTCTTTTTTCTATAATTTGCTTGAACATTCCGGTTGGTTTTGCGACTTCTTTCATTGCGCTAAGAATCATAGTTCGCTTGCAGGAGTGATATATTCGTGCTAATCTGAGACAGAGGCTGTGGGCTGAGGTGAGGGGGAAGAGTGATGTCAGGAGTAGAGAGCTGGGAGGGTCCCTCCTATCTGTCCTGTTTCACTAATACGCGGGCGAGGCTAGGGGGATGACTAGTATTATATAATTAAAACCTGCATTTAATCTCCACAAATTGAATCGTCTGTTGTTCATGACTGTTAATGACTTGGGGTGTTCCTGGCACGTGAAAAGACTTTTCCATAGGCAGAGTCTTACTGCGAAAACTAATGCCATACACTGATTGAATGGTGATATTGCTTTGTTTGCATATTTTAGCAAGGAATTAGTGATCAGGATTCATGGATAAATGTTCAGACAATCACTATACATCAGTTTCACTGAAATATGTGACTAATGTAGGCTAGTCAGGTAAATTCAAAGGCCTAAATGTAATCTATGTTGCTATCATTTATGGAGCTGTCACCATCACTGTAAGCTACCTGGTAGGTTGATTATGTTTAATAGATAGAAACCATCCTTTAGTTTGGTTATGCTTTTGCTCAAACAGAACTGATTTTTTTCACTTTGAGCCATAAATTAATATTTTTAAAGAAATATGAAATGCAACAAAAAAAAATCCTGAAAAATACAATTTATTTGCTAGTTATTTTCAGATATGTTTATCATCAGGCATTTATTTTGTAAAGATAGTCATGTAGGCAGATGTGTCAGTGATGATTCCACTCAAAACATTGTGAATTCAATCAATTTAATCAGATCTTGATAATAAAAGGTATCCACTTCTATCAAAATCATGAAAACGGTATATGTACTGTCACACACATGTGCCTTGGGGACAGCTTAAAGGCTCTGGTGGTGGTAATTCCTTGCCGATCCACAGGTTGGCGCTATTTACTACCTCCTCTGCTCTTCCTCTCACTACAGACCAGATGCTTCACAGCCCTGTCACCTCTGATGTCACTTCCGGTGTCCGTCCCCCTGGACCCACCCTTTTCTACCTGGCCTGTACTTAAACCAGAAGAGGCGCCATCTTGTAGCAGTCACTTCTGTGAAGACGTCTTTTTACCTTTTTCAACACGTTTCTAAATCATGTTTATTTTCAGCGATACAGGGTTTGCCTGCTGGTGCCCCAACTCTTTATGCTTGTTTATGTTTTCATTACAGTATATACAGTGCACATTCAAGAGCACATCAAAAAGTAAGGGATATTTGAAAATTACGCAGTAACTGCAATGGATGGAAGCTGAAACAATGCAAAATATTCATGATGGTTTATGAGTAGTTCAAACAGGCACAACACTGCTGTTCGTCTAGGTGAAGCCAAGTTCAAATGAACATGGACGCTCCAGTGAACAATGAGCTGCTGTGAAATTTTTTTGGGCAGAGGGAGTAAAACCTGCTGAAATTCACCTTGGGTGAAGGGTGTCAGCTAAATTTACGATAAAGCTGTGAACCTAAATGAAATGAAAAAAAAAAACCAAACCTGATTTCATGACGGATCTCTAGATGAAGATTCTTAAACATGTGTGAGTAAACACACACTATATGAAGTTGTCTGTGAGCTGCCAAAAAAACAAACAACAGATCTTGGACCCCGACCACAGAATTCCCATTTACAGTGTTTATAAAAAAAGTACTCACCACCTTGGATGTTTTGACATTTTATGGCTATACAACAATGAATCCCAGAGGAATTAATTTTTGACACTCGTCAACTGAAAAAGTCTCTTTGATATCAAAGTGAAAACAGGTTTCTGCAAAGTAATTTAAATAAATTGGAAATATAAAACACAACATAATTGATCTGAGAAGTATTTTCCCTCTTCTAGTCAGTATTTAGTAGATACGAGCCATGACAGTCTTGAGTCTGCATGTTCAGGTCTCTCTATCAGCTTTGTGCATCTCCACTCTGTCATTTTCCCAATTCTTCTTCGCAGATCGGCTCAAGCTCTCTATCAGGTGTCATGGTGATTGTGAGTGAACAGCCTTTATCAAGTTGAGCTAGAAACTCTCAAATGGATCAAAATGTTGCCTCTGACTCTGACTCTCCAGGACATTCACGTTGTTGTTTTGAAGTCATTCCTGTTTAGTTTTAGCTTGATGTTGAATCTTCTCCTACGGTGCAGGTTTCTTGCAGCCTATGTCAGATACTCCTCCAGGATTTCTTTGCATTTTGCTCCATTCATTTTTCCCCTCTACTCTCACAAAAATTCCAGGGCCTGCTGCAAAGAAGCGCCTCTTCAGCATGATGCTGCCACCACCATGCTTCATAGTGGGGATTGTGACATTACAGTCAGTGACGTGCGGTGAGGTTCATGGCTGGTGAGGCACTGAATCCTTCAGAGTCAGATTTACAAATATATGAACCCTAAAGAGTAGCTTATTCACTATTCAATTGGCAGCCTGCACATTGACGACTGGTTATCTACTTATATAATACGCTACCATGGCTGTCTGTTTGTATGTCCAGGATTTTAAATCACCTGTAACTCGCAAACTGTTTGACCTATTGATCTGAAATTCGGTTCATATACTACATGGGGTGACACGGTGGAGCAGTGGGTAGCGCTGCTGCCTTGCAGTAAGGAGACCTGGGTTTGCTTCCCAGGTCCTCCCTGCGTGGAGTTTGCATGTACTCCCCGTGTCTGAATGGTCCCACAGTCCAAAGGCATGCATGTTAGGTGCATTGGCGATTCTAAATTGTCCCTTGTGCATGCTTGGTTTATGTGTGTGTGTGCCCTGCGGTGGGCTGGCACCCTGGATGGGGTTTGTTTCCTGCCTTGCGCTCTGTGTTGGCTGGGATTGGCTCCAGCAGACCCCCGTGACCCTGTAGTTAAGATATGGCAGGTTGGATAATGAATAGATATACTACGTAACGTCTACTGTTCGCTTTCAGGGGTGATGATTGACCTCCAAGGTTATTCTTCTTTTTATTTGTATTTCATTTTATTGTAAAACCAAATCTTGGCAGCGCGCATGAGGGTGGCCATGCGGTGCATGCTTACGGGCGCCATTCTCATCCCTACCACCTTCGCCATCACTTCCTCTACCTCTTCATATCTTAAATAATTCTTGAGGCAGATTGAACACTTAAGTGCCAGCTTAAATGAAAAATTAAAGAGAAACATACTAAGTAATTGCAACACAAACACTGACTTAATCAGTTTTAACGCAAAAAGATGCAGATGAAAGAAGAGAAGAAGCGGGCCGCTAGGGTGGAGAAAAGAAGAGCTGCTCAGGAAGCAGCAAGCACATCAACCACTGAGCAAACGAATGCTAAATATACAGAGAAAGAGGATGAAAAGTATAAGTCAAGTGTATTCACTGCACGTTATCATGAAGTACGCTGTTACTAGTGTTTCATAATTCATCAGCATTCTTTACACACACATACGTAAGGTGCATGTTTGGCTAAGAAAGAACGTTACATTTATAGTGGCGAGACAGAGCAGAGAGAGCACATTATCTCTGCACCCTCCATGTGTTGCAATTCCACAATTCATACTCATTCAGTACAAATAAAAGTATTGAGTGGGGTACAAAAAAAATGGATTTCAATTTTGACCTTAATTGATACTTTAATCAATTTTAATACAAACTGTTCAACAAAAGGATAACAAGAAAAACAAAAGAAAATTTTATTTAAGGTCATAATTAAGTTTTTAAGTATTGGATTTTTTTTTCTTAGTCTGATCCCATTTTTTATAAAATTGAAAACCATTTATGGTCTTCTCTTTATTTGTAAATGAAGTCCATGTGCCTATCGTTCTCCACGAAAATCTCTGTCATTTTCTTGTAAAAAGTTCCTTTAGTTTTGAAAAGTCTCTTCACCTCAATGGAGATTATCGCCAAGAAGAACAGCAGCAATAAACACCCATTGGGCTCACATGTGCCCCCTTCAGAGCGGCACGGTACTTTCTGCCTCACCTTGTGCCTTTTCACTGCAGTTTTACAGTATGTCCGATCAGCAAGACTAAACATATCACACACAATCATTAAAGATATTAGTCAGAATGTGGAAAGTCAGGGTGTATAATAAACGTATCTGCAAACATAATATTGGCGACATACAGAGAGACAGCAACAGACACGCACCAATTGCATCAACCCTGTGTGTGAGGGAGAACACAGTCCGAGGTGAGGTGAGGCTTGTCGCTGCCGCACCTCATGTTTCTTCCCTGTATTTGATCAGGAAATGTGCCAATTCTGTGATTTTGACTATAAAAATGATCAAAATTATTGGATTCATACAGAAAACAAATTTATAGTACAGACCAGTGGACACATTTAATTTATATTATCATTATTAGTTGTTTTTACTTTTCATAATGACAGGTGAGGCTCTGCCTCAGCTTCCTCTCCTGACCACATGTCCCTGATTAATAATAATAATTATAATAATTCATTACATTTATATAGCGCTTTTCTCAGTACTCAAAGCGCTATCCACACAGGGAGGAACTGGGAAGCGAACCCACAATCTTCCTACTTCAAAGCAGCAGCACTACCACATGCTGTCTGGTGAACTCTAGCCAAGAAGGGTGTTTTTAACAGTGACCTTCGCTATGCCACTCTCCAATTAAGCTGCGACTGTCAGAGTTCTCAGAGGTCTCTTCATGGCCCCCCTTAATCATCTCCCTCATTTTTTTTGCACACTCACACAGTTTTTGTGGACAGCCTGCTCTAGCAGATTTCCAGCTCTACCACACTTGTTCCATTTCTTCATGGTTGATTTAACTGGATTTTAGAGACTTTTATTGTTTCCATTCCCTGCCTTGTGATATTTATGGAGTGTTCCTGTGTCTTCATTGTGTAGGTTAGCCCACCATAGGTGCATTTGGACTGCGATCATGAGAAACCCCAGACAGGTGACCTCCATTGAACTAATTCTGGGACCTCTAAAATCAATTGGGTACAGCAGTAATGATTTAGGGGTGTCAAATTAAAGCGGGTGAATACTTCAGTTATTTTGCATTTAATTTTTGTAATTAATTTAGACCACTTTGCAGAGATCTGTTTTCACTTTGACATTAAACAGTCTTTTCTATTGATCAGTATTAAAAAGGTCAAATTCAATCCACTGTAATTCCATGTTGTATAAAAATAAAATGTGAAAGTTTCCAAGGGGTTGAATACATTTTATAGCTGTTGTATTTGCAAAGGTTGATGCCTAAAAAAAATCCAAGGCTTGATAGTGCGCCACTGGCAACTGCTGAGGCACAATTTGAATTAAAATCCATATTCCTTCTCTCTCTCACTCTCACTCTCACTCTCTGCTCACTTCGGGAGTCCATCCCACTATTCATCCATGTCTTTGAATTGTCAGCTTTACAGTGAGGAGGCTTTTTATTTACCAAATGATGAGTGGAGTCAAGCCATGAAGTCAAGGTCTTCTTCTCGATGGCTTGGTAAATCCTTATAAGAAATACCAATTAAGAGGTGTCTGCTCTTACGTCCAAAGCTGTACCCCTGTTCTGATCTGGAGGTACAATCCTAAGTAAACACATCCCAATATGTAATCCAGAGAGAGAATTCCAATAAGCGAGCAGTAAAAAGATCAAAATTTCCAACAAAGAAACACAATCCTTACTGAGACACCAAACGAACTCCAGTGCACTACACCTGAGCCTTCTCAGCTCTGACCTGCATAGCCAGAGGGAGGCTTAGGAGTGGTGATGTCAGGGTGGCCCCGCCTCTTGTGGTACCACCCACAAAATACAACGGACATCCATTCACATGTAGAAACATAATAACTATACAAGAAAAAATTGGGAGTGGTCTCCCCTAGACTTTCTCTTATACTCAGATATGGGGATGGATTATATTTTTATATTATGTACATTAAACAACCATCAACAACAAATCAAATCAAATTAATACTATATTGAACAATTGTTATAAAAGTAAAGTTGAATAAATTGGACTCTGCAGCTACATAACTAAAAGGTAAATTACCACTTCCGGTTAACGGAAATATCCCAAAAGTTAATAGAAATCTGTTTTGTACCTAATACAGCGGTTCTCAAACTGTGGGGCGCGCCCCCCTAGGGTAACAGAACTGGAAGTAACAAAAAAGGGGGCGCGAATGTTGCTATTTGTGGTGTAATTTCGCTATTCGTAGGGAAATATTAAACTTGTAGCAGTGTATTGGCAGCAAAAAATATAGGAATACATTTTATTAGGGTTTCATAAAAACGTTAGGGAGGCGCGATTAAAACTGTTATGAAAACTCGGGTCACAAATACTTAAAGGTTGAGAAACACTGACCTAATACTTGTATGCAAAATTTGGTTGACCTAAGTGAATACGAACTCAAGTTATCATGTTTACACACAGACACACACACACACACACACACAGACATAATTCCAAAAATGGTATATTTTTTAGACTCTGGAAGGTCTAAAATGTCAAGATTCATCAATATCTAGAAATTGAATTTTTGGAGGATTCCAATACTTTCCCTATACGAGAAATAAAGAAAGTAAGATTCAAAACAAATATTTTATGTGAAGGAAAATAGAAAACAGAAATAAATAGACAAGGAATCTTAATAAATAACAAATAAAACATTTAATAACCTAAAAAAGAAAAGACATAATCCAGGACAATAAGCCTAGCTTAAACATAACAACCACCTTTGACATCTCCTGAAACAGTATGGTGATGCAGCTAGGGTTTGGGTCAGAGCTTTGGAAAATGCCAACGGGCAGGGGCTGTGACATCTTCTATACAAAATATAAACCGAAAGCTTAACTATTCAGACGTGGTTAATAGAGCCATTTAAAGTCTAAATGACCAATTTCACCCACAGGCAAGCTCGACTTCAGTGGACTAACAAAAAGAAAAATAAAACTGCATCTAGAAGTTCATCTGCGTCCACTGTGGTCGACCATCTGACCCAATTCAAAGCCTGTCCCACATCATTTCTCACAAGCTCAGGGCAGTCTAATCTCTTAACACAGACAATGCTTCTTCGTTTAATTCAGACCCTGTTTTCTTTATATAATAAAGCTCAGTCATACATAGTTGAATATTTTCCTTCAATCGTTATGGATCTTCTGCAGATCACTTTTCTTTAGAGGGTTTGACGTGATGGGAGGTGATGGGCACTTGTGGGAGTTTGATTAAAGTATTTGTCTTGTAATTTTAACTAATAACTGATTCGACTATCCTTGCTTCATGCTTGATTTCTATAAAAACTTGACTAAAAATATAATATGACATTTTCCAATACACTTAGTCCAATTTATGCTCTTGGTTGGCCCTTGAACGTCAGTTTCTTTAGGTCTCAAAGCTATTGTTGTTTTATGCATTAAATGGGGTGGCCCATTTGGTGCCCCAAAATTTCGTTGGGACTAAGTTAAATCTCTTTCTTGGACAAAGCGTTTCTTCAGAGGAATGCAATAAGGGAACCATTTTTGGTTCCCAAAAGAACCATCCTCATGAAGGTTCCAGAAAGAATGTTTATTTACATTGATCCGAGGCTTCCATAAATAACCAGGAATAGATGATAACAGATTTGTCAAACACCAGTGGGCTCCTAATTTGAAGAGGAGTCTTGCTGAACACAATAGCACAATCTAAGTTCAGGTTTCCTTGATCTTCTGCATCCTGCTATGTAGCCTACTAGACGTTTATTATTTCTGCTTTGTTCACATATTTGCAACCTTTGTCAAGCCCAAAGAACTAATTCATAAACAAGGAACCTTTACCAGAATTAAATGGTTCTTTACCAAGCAATGGCTCTATAAGGAACCACACAATCCAATCAAGTGCCATTAAGGTGCCAGCATTTTAAAGAGTGCAGGCTCCTGGGAGAACATGTGAAGGCCTTCTAAAGAGTGACCAGACACAGGTTTTGAATCAAGAGGCAGCAGTACCAACCACTCTGCTGTCTTCCCATTCAAGCAAACAAACATTTTTTGGGGCACCTTTCTGAGGTGAACACTGGTACTTACAAGTATAGAAGTGTAGTATAACATTTTGGCAATTTCAGCACAGGCAGGTTGGGTGACTTGTTCAGGGTGGAACTGGTAGCCTTGTGGTTTCCAGGCCAAAGCCTTAACTACTACACTACACAAGTCAGTCAGGGCATACAGGGAAACCATGGTGAACCGGTCCATCTCTTTATTGCCCCAATACACCTTACTGATCTCATCTACAACCAGCCAGGCCAGTTCTGGTCTTCTAGATGCCACGTTTTGTGTCTCTGCGTGACATCAGCATCGAGTGGGAATGCAAAGCTGGTTCTGAATGAAACTACAAAAAAAAATCTCTACGCAAACCCTGGCAATATCTGAATTTCTCTGAATTCTCTGCAGACACTACCCGAAGCCATTACAGTTCAGGTGAGTCCATCTCATCCCAATCACGTTCCATGCAGTTAAGTTCAGCTCAGCCAATGTGTTGTTGGACTCCATCTCAGCTTTACAGTAATCATTCACCCCCCCACCCCGACACACACTTTATCGATGCCGCCACCCCCAACGCTCTCACACACGCACACAGACTTCTCCTCCCGCTCGCACGCGTGTTCCAGCCTGCCGGAGAGCCCATTGATTGCATATTGATCCGACACTCAGCGAGCTGCAGTTTTCACTTGTCCTACATATGAGCCCAGCGGTTTATTTCTCTGTTAATGGGTTTTATCTAACCCAGATCTTTATTTAAACTGAAAAGAAAGAATTAGCATCCTCCCCAAGTCCAGCTAGCGTGAATAAATTACTCCATCTTCCTTGTCTTGTCGGGGAGACTCAATCCAAGCGTTTCCAGGCCAGCACTGCCCAGTTCAACTGGCTGATCCATCAGGAATGACTCCAGCTCATAAAAAAAAGATGATTGTTACACCATGGTGTGCGGTGGGGGCTCTGGGGATTCAAATGTGGTCTCCTAACACAAGGGTTCAAAGTAAAGGATGGTAGACAATTTTGCAATTGGTCAGTTTGACTCCACTTATTGCTGTGTTTAGAACATTAGAGGCCACATATCCTTCAAGTCGGGGTGAGAGGCAGGAGGATGGAGCCACACAACACTACTGTCAGTGATGGCAATTCAACAGTGGCAATTATGAGAACCTAATTTACAAAGGTCAAATCAAAACAGACAAGCATATAGGAATGGAGAATCAGTACATGTCAAATAAATCAACACTGCTTTGTCTACTTCTGCAGAAAATCTCCATTTCAACTGACACATTTTACCACCGCTTGAAAAGTATGCAGATTCCACCCTTAAGGTAGAATTTGGTCCCTCCATGCTTAGACAGTGACACACTGCTGCCTGGATAGCCAATTCCCACTTGAACAAAGGTTACAGCTTAAAAAGGATTATATTCTTGGGTTTTTCCAGTGACATTAACACCATTCTGCGTCACTGACTGGGGAAAAAGCTCAAGTTCACCCAGAATCTCCTAGATTGGGAGGTTCAGGGACTGGATATCAGAAATGGTGATGTGTAATACTGGAGCTCCTCAGGGAACAATTCTGTCTCCTTTCCTTTTTACACTTGTGGTTGTGTGAGGCATCACATTGGATCCGGGCCCCAGATCTCTCTGTTAAATTAAGTTAAGAGCTTTAAACAGAAATGGTGCATATACATATATAAGGTTCATCAAAACAAAGAAAAGTGTGCTTGTAGCAATCAGGTCTGTTTTGGAGCATCGGTCCAGTAAGCTCCTCAAATGCGTTGTCCTCTAACCAGAAGAGGCATGAGTCAGTTGCACTCACTGGCCATCTTCTCCTTCCCGTGGGAAAAGAAAGAGATTAAACTATTAGCGACAGTATCCCATCCTGTCCTGGGGTGGGAACACTTACCCAAGATGAGTTAGGAGTGTGATCTTCAGACACACATAAGTGACACCCTCTACACAAAGGAGTTCCAGTCTAATACCAGTGCTTGCTATCTACAGAAATTCTCAGATGACTCCTCCAATAAAGGCTGCATTAATAAAAGGGTCAAGTCAGAGTACAGAAAGCATGACCAAGGCAAGAAGAATCACGTGAGCCTCCATGGACTGTGTGGCAGTTACCAGATTCTAATTTTGTTGTATTCCAAGAGATAAATATATGTCATTAACATCTATTATTACTATATATATATATATATATATATATATATATATATATATATATATATATATATATATATATATATATATATATATATATATACCTGTCCAACAGACAGCAGTTTGTAAGCCTGAGGGACTGTGTGTCAGAAATGGTGGTGGTGTGTAATATTGGAGCACCTCATGGAACTGTCCCATCCTGATTACCTTCTACACAACAGACTTCTAGCATAATACCAATGCTTGCCATCTACAGAAATTCTCAGATGACTCCTCCAACATAGGCTGCATTATTAAAGAGGATGAGTGAGAGTATAGAAGCCATGTGGAGGACCTCATCGTGTGGTGCAGGGAGAACCAGCAAGACAATGGTGGTGGTGGACCTTCCTGGGATGAAGAGCCTCTGAGGCTGGTCATCATGCAGGTGTAGGATGTGAACGCTGTGCAAAGCTACATGAACAGCAAACTGGAATGGTTTGACAGTGCAGTGGCACTGAACAAGAAGGGTCTGAGGAGACACTTTTGATGTATGTAGCAAGCTGCTGGACTTGTTTTAACAGTCTGACATAGTTGTGCTGTATCATTCTATGCTGTGATCTCCTTGAGTTCAAATGATACAAAATGCCTGAAGAAAACTTATGAGGAAAGTCTTTGTCATAACAGGGAAAATTAGATCCCCTCCACGAACTCCAGGAGGCGCTCTCTTGGAGCACATTTTGCCACAGGGTCATTCCTCCACTGTGTGCTAAGAAGAACCTCTTAGGGTCTTTTATGGCCACTGCTATCGAGCAAGTCTGTGTTTCCCCCTGATATCCCAAACTAACTGCTCATGCTCTTTAAGTTCATTTTGCTATTTCCGCACAGTATACATTTGTTTATTTATTTATCTGTCTACTGATTAATTGTATTATTTGTCCCATGAGTCTGTACCTTTTGTTTTTTTTATGTTTCTGCTGCTGTATGCATCTAAATTGCCCCTTGGGATTAATAAAGCTTATCTGATCTAATCTAATTTAATGTCTCTGATTGTCACATGAAGAGCTCATCAGCCTTCTCTTCATTGCCGAAGACTATGAAGATGATTGGCAGTGTTTTTGGTTTTGGTACACCATGTCAGGCATCTTGGGTTTTAGGGAGAAATGAAACTATTTACAGATTTACTATCCTTGTCTCAAGCAATTTTCTGAACTTACCTCAGAACTTGCCAGAGTGAGGTGCCCATAAGAATTGTCAGGTTAGCGTCACAAAGGCGCACGTTGGGGCAGTCATGTGGGAGGCTGGCTGGGTTTTGAGCATTTTTACAATGTCACTGTTATTTCGCAGCTGGGAGTAAAGAGTATTGGTTGTCGATAAAGTAGGGACAGGATAAGAGAAAATGAAGAGTTCAGAGAGAATGTGGGGGAAAAAGTTATGAGTACGTCTCTCAGGAAAGTTGGCAGGGCGGAAGGATTGATGAGTGTGTCTGCATGCCCAGATGTAGCGAGTCTATTTCTCTTGAAACAGGAGTGTCTTCCTGCTTGAAGTTCGCAGCATTACGAGCATGGCAATGTGCACTGTTATTGGTCAGAATTGGAGGGTTCTCTGCTGGGATTGCTGGGAGAAATCCCATACAAAATGGCACAACAGATGCTAGAGGTCATCCTTTCGCTGGTGGTTTTCATCTTTTTGTCTGTTGTCTGGTCAGTAACCCTCCAAGTTACATGAGACAGAGAGAGGGTTATTACCCTCCAAGTTACATGAGACAGAGAGAGGGTTATTATGGTGCTAGGTGAAGAAGAGACGTTCAAAGTGGACGAAGAGTTTTGGAATCGAGTGTGGTGAACTTTTATACCAATGGATTTATTTTTGCTCAGTTTTATTTTTTTCAAGATCTTTTTGTAGACTTACTTTCAGGAAGAAAGGGCGAAAAGGATCTACAGGTATGGAATTGTTTCTTTATAATGTACTTAGTTTTGAAGAGTCATTACACTTAACTGTGTGTTTTAAAATTGCCCACTTTGACACAAATGTGTGATTTTTGCATTGGTTTCATACAAGGGTTTTTTGTACCTTTTCTATATTTTTGAGTCTGTGTTTCTTTTTACCACCCTGGATTATCCTCGGATTATGAACTACAAGATGCCCAAGGTCATGTATGCTGCAGCCCATGTAGCACAAAGATGGCTTCCCATCATCTGACACTACTGGTGCCCAAGCAGATGTTTTTATATAACCACATGGAAATCACACCTAAAAGTCAGTCACTTTACAAAAAATTCAAAGTAGCACATCCTTGCCCTTGTGGTGAACTATGAATACGTAACTGAGACAGGTGTTAACTTCATTCAAGGGTGAAGTGATAGATGGATTTCATGGAACATGATGGATGGATCAATCCCCGAGAATGTACTGTCATTTTCTCACTGAAGACCCTGAAGTTAGCAGTTTATCAGGTTGTGCAGCTTCCTTAACTGTCACTTTTGCCATTTTCCCTTTCTTGTAGTTTTGTATAGTTTGACAAAGAAGAGAAGATTTTCACTTTATTTGGTATGCATTTCGATCACTAATAGTTAAAAGCCATGTCACATTTGATGACTTTTTCAGATGTGGCCTTCATTTACACAATCATAGTGAGTCTGAGGGCTTTCCTGTGAAATCATTCACGTGATGCTGGGCAATTGGGCATTGGTTAAGCTTGTCTTAAAGCCGTGAGTCTTCAGCTGGAATTTAAAGTCTAAGACTGAAGGGACATCTCTTATATTAGCAGGGAGATCACTTCACCACTTTGGGGCCCTGTATTGAAAAGCTTAGTCCCCCATTGTTATTTTCTTCTTCTTCTTGTTTCGGCTGCTCCCGTTAGAGGCTGCCACAGTGGATCATCTTCTTCCATATCTTTCTGTCCTCTGCATCTTGTTCTGTTACCCCCATCACCTGCATGTCCTCTCTCACCACATCCTTAAACCTTCTCTTAGGCCTTCGTCTTTTCCTCTTCCCTGGCAGCTCTATCCTTAGCATCCTTTTCCCAATATACTCAGCATCTCTCCTCTGCACATGTCCAAACCAACACAATCTCACCTCTCTGACTTTGTCTCCCAAATGTGCAACTTGAGCTGACCCTCTAATGCACTCATTTCTAATTCTGTCCAAGTTTGTCACACCCAATGCAAATCTTAGCATCTTTAACTCTGAACTGATCATGTTTGCACATGAATTCATGATCAGAAAATTTCCCCATTTAACACTACGGGATGCATGGCTTTCCAGCACCGTGCACCCGCACCCACTAGTACGAGCCATACTAATTTTATATCTTAAAAACCCACGGACCCCTTCCTCACTTCACCACATACAAAAACATAACTCTGGTTCTCAAATCCTTACACTGGCTGTCAGGTAAGCTTAGGGCTTCCTTTGACATATAAAGCCTTAAATGGCCAAGGCCCTGTTTATCTATCTATCTTATCATTTCTTACTGTACAAACCAGAATGCACATTGAGATCTCAAGATGCCGGCCTACTTATGTTATTTTTTTAATCCTTGTAATCATAAGTAGGCTGGCATCTTGAGATCTCAATGTACATTCTGGTTTAGATAAATAAACAGGACCTTGGCCATTTAAGGCTTTATATGTCAAAAGGAAACCCTAAGTTTAACAGACAGCCAGTGTAAAGAACTGAGAACCAGAGTTATGTTTTTGTATAATAATAATACATTTTATTTATATAGCGCCTTTCCCATGCTCAAGGCACTTACAGAATATAAGAAAGAACGGCAGGGTATACAGTATATAGCGTTGTACAAACCAGATACTATAACTAAATAAAGAAGATTACGACAATGAATTCAGAGAAAAAGCCTAACAGACAACATAATTGATGGTCTCGCACACACACAGAGGTTACATGAGCATCTTGACAGAGAGGTAAACTGAAAGAAGGGGAATAAAGTCAAGTAGAGCTAAAAGCCTCCCTGAACAGATGAGTTTTGAGTTGTTTTTTCAAAGAATTCATGGAGTCAGCTGACCTGATTAATTTCGGTAGGTCATTCCAGAGTCTGGGCAGCACAGTGGCGCAGTGGGTGGCACTGCTGCCTCGCAGTTGGGAGACCTGGAGACCTGGGTCCTCCCTGCGTGGAGTTTGCATGTTGTCCCTGTGTCTGCGTGGGTTTCCTCCGGGCGCTCCGGTTTTCTCCCACAGTCCAAAGACATGCAGGTTAGGTGGATTGGCGATTCTAAATTGGCCCTAGTGTGTGCTTGGTGTGTGGGTGTGTTTGTGTGTGTCCTGTGGTGGGTTGGCACCCTGCCTGGGATTGGTTCCTGCCTTGTGCCCTGTGTTGGCTGGGATTGGCTCCAGCAGACCCCCGTGACCCTGTGTTTGGATTCAGCGGGTTGGATAATGGATGGATGGATGGATTCCAGAGTCTGGGCGCTATACAGCTGAAGGCCCTGCTGTCACCCATGGAGTGTAGATTAGTGTGGGGCACAACAAGATTACCAGAATCAGAGGACATTAGTGGGCGGGCAGGCACATAGTGATGGAGAAGGTTACTGATGTAGTTTGGCGCAAGGTTATTTAAGGCTTTGTAGGTTATTAGTAGAGAAAAGCCAAGCAAAATGACACCTTTTATTGGCTAACTAAAAAGATTACAACATGCAAGCTTTCGAGGCAACTCAGGCCCCTTCTTCAGGCAAGATGATGCCTGTACATCTTGCCTGAAGAAGGGGCCTGAGTTGCCTCGAAAGCTTGAATATTGTAATCTTTTTAGTTAGCCAATAAAAGGTGTCATTTTGCTTGGCTTTTTTCTACATTCATAATGGCTAACACGGTACAACACCCTAGTACTATAGGTTATTAGTAGGATTTTATATTCGATTCTGTAGGACACAGGGAGCCAGTGAAGGCGAAGCAGGATGGGGTGTGATGTGCTCGCTGCTGCTGGTTCGAGTAAGGACTCTTGCAGCCGAGTTTTGAATAAGCTGGAGGTGTGATATAATATTAGAAGGGGCACCTGCCAGTAGGGAATTACAATAATCGATGCGGGATGTGGTGGTATGTGGTGAAGTGAGGAAGGGGTCCGTGGCGGTTTTGAGTTTTTAAGATATAAAAATGAGTGTGGCTCATGCTATTGGGTGCGGGTGCACGCTGCTGCAAAGCCATGCATCCCACAGTGTTGAATGGGGAAATCTGCTGATCATGAATTCATGTGCAAACGTGATCAATTCAGCCAATTTCCTCATTGACATTCTGTAGGTTATTAGGAAAGCAGATGCACCCACAGAGTACAGCGTAAAGGAGCCTGGGTAGGACAAATTGGGAGAGAGAAAAAAATGAATGAAACTGATAAGAAAAAGGAGTCAAAATCAGAATAAGGAAGTAGTGTGAAAGGAAGTTAATGAAGAATTTGGGGGAAACCCCACAAAGGAAGGAGTAAGAGGCGTTCTCCTGTTTAAAAGAAGACGGCAGGAGGGATTTAAGGGCTCCTAGAGTGGCGTGAGGAAGACAGAGTTGGGCTCAAGATTTCTCACTAAACGCAAATGGAAGGTAGTTGGGATGGAGAGTCAGTTGTGGACCACTTTCACTGAACAGCAATAGCACTTTTAAAAGCAATGAAAGGAGAATGTAAGGAGTATTGGGGTCTTGGAGGATGCCCTGTCTAATTTGGATTTCCAAAAAAAGAAGTGAGTCACACAAACATGCATAAAACAAAATGATTGTTTTGTCGATTAGACACGTGGAGCTCTGTGTTGTTCTGAGGATGCTCCGGTAATTTACACTGACTTTTTGTGGTTACTTCTTTTAAATACTGGCGGGAATGAGAGGGGTAGGGTAATGGGTGCAGCAAGATAAAAAGTAGACTGGGTACTCTTTTTATTATCCAATATGCAGATACAACCTCTTAAAAAAAAGTAACAGAATTCTTTGCTTTTGTGTTTCTCGTTAGTTTTGTTCAGTTTGACCTCTTTACTTGTTTTCTTGGCTTTGATTCTTATCAAGCTTTAGGATTTGATAGCTAGGTTTATTTTTATTTGTTTTGATTTCATTTTTTTTTTTACATGCTTTTCCCAGTTAGCTCAGTGGGAGAGATATAGTTGTGTGATGTCTGCATACTCGTGAAAATTAATGCTATGATTTCTAACGACAGAATTGAAGCATGTATAGTGAAAACAACAAAGGTCTGAGAACTGACCCCTGTGGTCTCACACAATCCAGTCTCCAATTTATGTTTTACTACTGGTATATTGTGCGATTATGATAAGTTGTCTTTATTTCATTGGAGATCATTTAACCACAGCAAAAGTCTTCCCTTTCCTGCAAGAGTGCCTGAGGGACACCAACAGGGCTCATCTAAGGTATGTAATACCCCACCAGTGTGAAAGGGGGGGAGCTCCTGCAAACAATCTCAACTTTTTTTCTCTTCCTCAGCAGTGACAAGACACCCCTTGAGGGTAACTAACCCCACACCCTTCCACCCAGACAGACATAAAAGACCAACATTCTCAAAAGACGCCATCACCTTTGGACCCAACCTATAGGACAGAGCTCCGAGATCCCTACTTGCTCACAAGAGCTGTTACTTTGAGAGCCTGAGAGGCAGATTTCTGTTCTATTTTTATGCCTTCAAGTACCTGTTTTGTTATTTTTTTGGCACCAATTAAAAGGGGCAATCCAGCTGGCATCCTAACACTTTATACAGGTTCCTGTACTCCTTCCACCCGTTTACACCCCTGCCTATGCAAACCCTTTTGCGCCACACTGTCAGAACTGGCACTGCCAGCGTACACCCATTTGAACATGCACCACCCTTAGCACTGCCTACCGCATACAAGTACTCCTTGCTCAAGAAAAAACGATAGGCCAGAGTCAGCGTTACTTAAACACTCAAATGCTGTACTTTATTATGATGCAAAACTGTCTTTAACTGTATTGTAGTCATTGATGGTTTTTTAAAAGCTCAGATCACTTATCAGCAAGCTGCTACATTAGCTATGCAAAGTGTTTAAATGTTTAAGTAGACATCCCAAAAGAATTTAAAGCATCAGCTAAGGAAGACAGAGGTACGCAGGAGCACAGCGTGGCAATAGCACTTGTGAAACTAAAGAAAGGATGATGTAAGGAGTGTTGGAGTTTTGGAGGATGCACCATTTAATTTGGTTATCTAAAAAATGAAATAAAAGAAACTCGTCTTTTTTCGAGTAGATGCAGATAGCTCTGTGTTGCCCTGAGGATGCTCCAGTAATGAACGCTGACTTCTGCTAACCACTTCATTTACATAGCAGTAAGAATGGAAAGAGTGGAATTTCACAGTCACAAGAAGTCACCTTAGTGTCTTCTCTTCCTCCATCAAGGGAAACAAATGAAAGAAAAGCTAGTGGTGGTGTCACGCACAACTCATTCCCCGTAACAGTGTGACATAAACACACAAAGAGCTTCCTAAGTTCTTATCTTTGCAGGGTTAGATTAACCATTAAGCAAAATAAGCACATGCTTAGGGCATCAAGGGAAAGGGGGGCACCATAGAAATTTTCCACTGCTGGATTTACCATAGACCACATGATGCAAAACTGCAAATGGTACAGCCAAACCAGTTTCCGCAAAAAGGGGGTCCCATATTAAATGGAAAAAATTACATACGGATTACATTAGAATAGATAAACCTTTCCAAGGGGAAATTCATATGCATAGAGCAGTAGTAACATAAAAACAAGGACACACACTTGCAGGAGAAATAATACAGCCAATCAATCAATGGATATGTAAATATAAATAAATAGAATAACCAAACAAACAAACAAATAAATAAATGTATATAGTTCAGATATTTCAAAATGGTATTTCAAAATAAATTTAACGAGTGTCCTGAAGTACTGAAATCCCTGATAGCAGTGTACAGAAAAGACCCCCAGAGGCGTTTCTTAGTACACCATGGTGGAATAAGCATGTAGCCAAACATGCTCCAAGGGAGCGCCTCCTGAAGGGGATGGAGGGGATTTTTCATAATGGCATCCAATTTTGTCACCATCATCTTTTCTACAACAGCTTCCAGCTTGTTCAGGGTTCCCCTTGTTATGGAGCAGGCTTTCCTGATATATTTGTTCAGGCATTGTTCTTCCTTTGAGCTCAAGTTGCTAGCCCAGGAGACTGTAGCGTAGAACACCACACTGGCTACTATGGACCGGTAGAACATTTTCAGTAGCTTGCTGCACACATCAAAAGACCTGAGTCTCCTTAGCAAGTCCAGCCTGCTGTGGTCCTTCTTATATGGTGCCACTGTGTTGTCACACCAGTCCGGTTTATTGTTTATATGGACTCCTTGGTACTTGTAGCTCTCCATCACTTCCACGTCCTCCCCCTGAATTGTGACTAGTCTCAGAGGCTTCTTGGCATGCCAGAAGTCCACCACCAGCTCTTTTGCCTTGTTGATATTGATTTGCTGATTGTTGTCCCTATACCACAAGACAAAGTTCTACTCAACCTTCCAGTACTCTGACTTGTCTCCATTACTAATGCAGTTTATGATGGATGAGTCATCTGAAAATTTCTGAAAATGGCAAGCGCTGGTATTGTGCTAGAAGTCTGTTGTGTAGAAGGTAATCAGGAAGAGAAACAGGACAGTTCCCCGAGGTGCTCCAATATTACATATAACCATTTCTGACACACAGTCCCTCAGCCTCACAAACTTCTGGTATATATCCTATATATATATATATATATATATATATATAAAAATAAAAAAATCCTGGGACGAGATGAGACTTTTTAGCCTGGGATGAGACGTGACTTTCTCAGAGAGACACTTTCACATCCAACGAGATGAGTCTTCGTGCCAAGAGATTTAATCATGCCTGGGGCCTGAAATAAAAGAAAAAGAGTAAATGAAAAGTAGAACATTGTAAAGAATTCAAAAATGTTGGTGCGATACACATGCATAACAGGTCAGAGATAATGAAAGTACTAAAATTCGAAAGTCTCAAAAAAATGATAGTAAAGATCGCATTAATGCAAATAAACAGAAATTATTACTCGGTGAAATAACGGAACAGGGAAAAGCGATCGAATATATTGTTCGGATTTAAACTTTAAGTCGGAGACTTGTAGATCATCTAATTCGTGTTGCCATCAGGTAAAAGTAGTGTTTCTTCCCAATGAAGAGGCGTATCCATGAGAATTAAAAGATTTGTTATTTGGTGAAAGTGAAATCCATATATGTGAGCGGCAGAGATGTGAAGTGGCTGGCGCATAGTGCAGGCCGGTTTGGGGGGTTGGCAAGCGAAGCGAGCAGGAGGCAAAGCCCCCCAGTATATATTAAAATAGTAATAATAGAAGTTATTGACATATATTAATCTTGGGAATACAACAAAATTAGAATCTGGTGTCTGCCACACAGTCCACCGAGGCTCTTGATTCTTCATGCCTTGGTCATGTCGGCTGTCCCATTCAGTCGTCTGCTGAGACTGAGTGCAGCTCACAAATATAGGGGGCATCAAAATCTTTTAAGTGCTTACGGCCTCTAAAGGTCTTAATCCGGCCCTACATCTCTGGCACACTATAACTTCCTCTCCTACTTACAAACACTTGTCTGGGCAATCACTTTGGTGGAATAATGATTGCACTCTCATCTTTCTTTATTTGCCTCTCTCTGTGTGGAGTTGAATCAACTGTCTTAAGAAATGATGCCTGTGCATACCCCTATTAAATAAGTTCACCGACTGTTGTATCATACAGCGCATCAATTTAAATTGGTTACACCATTGGTTACATTATTGTTGAGGTTAATAGCCAGATTCATTTATGTTATCCTCCATTTGGTGGCTTGTTTGCCATCCTTATACTAAGGATAGCGTAGCTTGTTAAAGTATCTGACCATTTCAAGGTTCCCATTCATAAACTGGGGTGGTGTGACTTCTCATTTGTCCATAAACCAGGGATGGTGTAGCCATCTCACTCTTTATTATGTTCATCAGGATGACAAGTTTGTCCCCGAGTTACCTCTTGAGGCCTACTGTATTCAGTATGTTTTTATAGTCACATCAAACTTTATGCAAAGTAATAAAACCACACAACATTGTTTGATTCCATTCTGCTACACCAAGGCAAGCAAATCAAGGGGCTTAAAAACAAAATCCAAAGGTGCCATTCAAGGAGAACACCACAGACAACATCTGCAGGTATAAGTCCACAAGTTAATTCAGCTTTGCATACGGTATGATTAAACATCCAAATTCAAAGGTGACAAAAGGTACATAACTTTATTAGAAATTACAGCATAATCACCATGGCCTGCTAGGATTTAGTGGTGTGAGGCCCCTAATTTGTACTTACAGTGGGTACGGAAAGTATTCAGACCCCCTTCAATTTTTCACTCTTTGTCATATTGCAGCCATTAGCTAAAATCATTTAAATTAATTTTTTCCCTCATTAATGTACACACAGCACCCCATATTGACAGACAAAAAAAAGAATTTTTGAAATTGTTGCAGATTTATTAAAAAAGAAAAACTGAAATATCACATGGTCCTAAGTATTCAGACCCTTTGCTCAGTATTTAGTAGAAGCACCCTTTTGAGCTAATACAGCCATGAGTCTTCTTGGGAAAGATGCAACAAGTTTTTCACTCCTGGATTTGGGGATCCTCTGCCATTCCTCCTTGCAGATCCTCTCCAGTTCTGTCAGGTTGGATGGTAAACGTTGGTGGACAGCCATTTTTAGGTCTCTCCAGAGATGCTCAATTGGGTTTAAGTCAGGGCTCTGGCTGGGCCATTCAAGAACAGTCACAGAGTTGTTGTGAAGCCACTCCTTCGTTATTTTAGCTGTGTGCTTAGGGTCATTGTCTTGTTGGAAGGTAAACCTTCAGCCCAGTCTGAGGTCCTTAGCACTCTGGAGAAGGTTTTTGTCCAGGATATCCCTGTACTTGGCCGCATTCATCTTTCCCTCAATTGCAACCAGTCGTCCTGTCCCTGCAGCTGAAAAACACCCCCACAGCATGATGCTGCCACCGCCATGCTTCACTGTGGGGGACTGTATTGGACAAGTGATGAGCAGTGCCTGGTTGTCTCCACACATACCTCAGTGCAAGACACATGACAGCCCGCATGGAGTTTGCTAAAAGACACCTGAAGGACTCTGAGATGGTGAGAAATAAGATTCTCTGGTCTGATGAGACCAAGATAGAACTTTTTGGCCTTAATTCTAAGCGGTATGTGTGGAGACAACCAGGCACTGCTCATCACTTGTCCAATACAGTCCCCACAGTGAAGCATGGCGGTGGTAGCATCATGCTGTGGGGGGTGTTTTTCAGCTGCAGGGACAGGACGACTGGTTACAATCGAGGGAAAGATGAATGCGGCCAAGTACAGGGATATCCTGGACAAAAACCTTCTCCAGAGTGCTAAGGACCCTAAGCACACAGCTAAAATAACGAAGGAGTGGCTTCACAACAACTCTGTGACTGTTCTTGAATGGCCCAGCCAGAGCCCTGACTTAAACCCAATTGAGCATCTCTGGAGAGACCTAAAAATAGCTGTCCACCAACGTTTACCATCCAACCTGACAGAACTGGAGAGGATCTGCAAGGAGGAATGGCAGAGGATCCCCAAATCCAGGTGTGAAAAACTTGTTGCATCTTTCCCAAGACGACTCATGGCTGTATTAGCTCAAAAGGGTGCTTCTACTAAATACTGAGCAAAGGGTCTGAATACTTAGGACCATGTGATATTTCAGTTTTTCTTTTTTAATAAATCTGCAACAATTTCAAAAATTCTATTTTTTGTCTGTCAATATGGGGTGCTGTGTGTACATTAATGAGGGAAAAAATTAATTTAAATGATTTTAGCAAATGGCTGCAATATGACAAAGAGTGAAAAATTGAAGGGGGTCTGAATACTTTCCGTACCCACTGTATATGTTCATTTTACACATTTTATTTTTTATCATTATTTCCTATCACAGTCACTGCTTTGTGAACCTTCTCATGGCTGTTCTTGGCAAAAAGTTCCCTTTGTAACCATGTGATGATCAGAAGTTACTCCATGTGAGGATACAGTTGGTGATTCTGGATCCACAAAATAGCAAAGGGAGTGAAGCCTCATAAAAGTCAACAGAACAGATCTCACCCAAGGCAAACCCTGATCCAAGAAAAATGATTTCTTAAGGCCCAACTAGGTCTCAAACAGGAAATAAGTCTTAAAAGGTTAAAAGAGGAAAGATGCAAATCTCCAGGGGGAGAAAAAGGCCACAAAGTCTGTAAAATTAAAGCTTTCTTAACAAAATATTTAAATGAAAAGCAAAAGTTCAAGAAAAGTAGAAAGAAGCAAAAAATGAGTTGCCCAAAGAAGGAGGTTTACAGAAACCCAGGCCCAATACATAATTCGCCATGTCAAAATCCTTAAAGCCAGTAAACAAAGAAAAACAGTAGCAAAACGAAGGAGGACTCACCAAAGCACCAGCACATACACAACGTACCACAGAGGGACTGCAAATCCCATGAGTCCCTGAAGAGTGATTGACAGGTGGCTCCACCTCTTGGAGATCCACCCACAAAATAGACTGAAAATAAAGGCATTAAAAGAAACAGTACATACAGCTTTTTAACACAACTAAAAAAATAATACTGCATAGTAAACATATTGACTAAATGAGAAATGAAAAGAACACTTTTATGAAAAATAACAAATAATTCAAATTGAAAAATGAATGTAAAAAACAAGGAAAAGAAGCACAAACACAAATCAGGGAAGAAACCCAGTCCAAAACATCACAAATATTTAAGGTGATGGCATATTGGGTCTGCCGTTCAATGGATGTGATATTTTGGAAAGCCTTTCTTTTTGGTATTTGCCAAGTACAAATTATTTTAATCAGTCCAGATTTATGTAATGAAGTGTTTGGATAGCATGTGGGTTTTGGTGTTTTGACTTTAATGAGTTTTGGGTTGTTGTGTTACACTTGGCTTCTCTTTATTTGTTGCTTATCGTGGTTTTTGTTCATTTTCAATTATTATTTGTTATCAGTATGAAATGTCTGCTGTTTGTTTATTATTTAATATTTGCTGTATCTTTAAAAGTGCATCCGTTCTGTTGTCATGGACTTGGGAGAACCTAATCAGAAAGTCCCAAAAGCTGTAGTATAAAACCCTATAAGAGGAAGGGACCACCAACCTTCGCTTGTTTAACACAGTGAAACAAGAATGTTTATAAAAAAAGATGTATTAATCAAAAATGCTCTTTAATAATGAAGCTCAGAAGAGTGCAAAAGGCACACCAAGAGCTGCCTGAAATAAGATGGCAATTCAAGGCAAACAAGTTCCAAAAACATAAATCCAGAACAGAGATAGGAAAACAGAGCAGTAGGACAAACCCCAGTAAGTCCACAAAAAAAGTACAATAAAGATAATCAATCGAACTCACCAAAACCACCAAGCGCATGCACATGAACCACAAGGGACTGCTTGTTTGCTCAGCTTTTATAGGGCAGTGGGCAGCCCCTTGAAGGTGAAAGACAAGTGGCCACAAAAACACATAGAACACAGTAGAAAATACCTAGACAGGTAGAAGCTAAATGATCAACAATACTAGCAAATAAAACAGTTATACAAATAATAAACATGAACTACATTATTAACATAAACAAGAGAATAAAAAATAGATAAAAAAAATATAAAAAAGTAGTCTGAACCACAACCATGGAAGGAACCCAAGGTGAAACATAACATCTGCGTGTTTTGTGTTCCATCATCAAGGATCAGGCATGGAGCAGGTCTTAGAGTTCACATACATGGTGTGGTAATCTACTCACCCAAAAACGGCCGAAGGTGTGTGAGGCCTCCAAGAAGAGCTAGGGAGGCAAGCCAGAATTCCCACATGATTGCCTGGAGAGGGCTCACCTGAAGGCAGCCTGAGCTCCCACTCTAGTAGCTGGCTTTGGCCTACGCCAGCGTTTCTCAACCTTTAAGTATTTACAACCCAAGTTTTCATAATAGTTTTAATCGCGCCCCCCCTAACGTTTTTTTGAAAGGAGTCCACTAATAACAATTTGTTCTTTTTTAATTAATGATATATCATAGATGCATATTTTCTTATACCTACTTAACTTTTATCGACATTTATCTAACTCTATATTTATTTTTCTAGTATCACAATGTAGTTTAAGTTAATTTCTTTTGGTTTCAATAGATGTATTTTTTATATTTTCGATTCTTGTTTTCTTTTTTTCACATCTTCGCACCCCCCTTTTTGTTACTTCGATGCCCCCCTAGTGGGGCCCGCCCCACAGTTTGAGAACCACTGGCCTACGCCATACCCGAATGTGCTTAGTTTAAAAATAAGAAGAGTGCACAAAATGCTTCATGCTTCATTCCAAGGGTGGATGACTGTAACCCTCCAACTTGTGGGTGAAGGGGGAAGCAAAGAATGTTTATAAATTGAGATTTATTTGACAAAAATCTGAATTTGTCAAGATATGTTCAAAAGAGCAAAAAAAGAGACAAAAAGTGTTGCAAATAAAGCAATCCAAAGGAAACAAGTTCTCAAAAACTAATCAGAAATCAGAATCCCAGACACAGAAGCAAATTAATTGAAATGCTGGTAAATATAAAGCATTGACAATAGCTTGAAAAAAAAAAAAAAAAAAAAAAAGGAGGAGGAGGAGGAGGAAATCCTCACCAACCACAAAATGCATGCAAGGTACCACAGAGGGACTACAATTCCCATGAGCTTTTATAGGGCTGGAAGCAACTGAGATTGACAGGTGGCTCCGCCTTTTGAGGAACTACCCACAAAACACAAACACAGAAACTAAATAGTAATCACACTTGACAAAAATGCTGAACATAATTGAACACATTATAAACATACTAAACATAAATATTATACATGATAATGTACAACATGAACAAAAAAAGCCTAATAAAGAAATATAAAGATAAGTCGGTAGGGGTGGAGGGACCCTGGCTTAAATATAACACCTAGAAGGTGTGCAGAGTTTCTACGACAGATGCTCTTTGGATATCAAACGCAGAAATGGCCTCACTACCTCTTCCATGAGGTCGGTACAAAAACTCTGATGCCAGCAGGATATTAAGAACAACACCAAGACCAGAATATATCAAACCTGAGTTCTGCCAAATCCTGCTCTTTGTCTCGAAGACATGGACCAACCCTGGCCTCCAACATACAAAGGTCTATCTGCCTGCGATGCCAACACCAGATATTTTGGCTTTATTGGTTTCTCTTTGTGTGGAACTCCCAAATCATCTCCCACACTTCCCTGAAACCCATCAAAGGCATTATCATTGGCTCTCACTTTTCGGCTGTGTCGCACACCTGAAAATCACTAATCAAAATCACATTTCCACTGCAGTTGCTGTCCCCTTGAAAAACAGAAAAGTGCAAACCCCCAATCTGGAAAAGACCTCCAGGTCACCCCCCCCCCAAATTAAACATGGATACAGCAAATTGGTGACAGAACACCACCAACCACAGCCATATACGATCAGTGCTACAGACCTCTGTTGTCCAGACTTGACATAAATGATGATTGCTTGTGTTCTATGAGTGGAACCCTAAGAGGCGGGGCCACCCTGATGTCACAGCTGCTTTGACTCGATTTACAGCATATGGGAGGATTTCAGCAGTGGATCATTGCATTTTTTAGCATTGCTATTCTTTAACAGATTTACTGGTTTCTGGATTATTTTGCTCTGTTTAATGAATTTCTGCCTTTGGATCATATATTGGGACGTTTTTGTTTTGGATTGCATTTTAGGCAAATCCTTTTTGCCCCTTTCTATAACTCTTTTATTGTTTTTTCTATTTTTGTAAATAAACCCATTTCTTTTACAAAGGTTCCTTGTTTAGGCAGAGTTTTGTGGCATTCTCTCCCTTGATAAATGTTGAGACTTTCTGCACATTTTAAACTTTTTAAAGGCATCTCTCTACTGTCTGGGCCCGTAAATGCCGAAGCCCACAGGTAGCATTTAGGGACTGACTGCCTTTGGTGAGACAACATTAAGACAAGCCAGTGAAGGTCCTGCTCTGCTTTTTAGGAGCATTTTTAAGGCTTCACAGCCCTTTTGGTCGTGTTTATGACTCACGATCATGACACTTGCTCAGTCCTCAGTGTGTTTAGGTACACAATTTTTACCAGTTTAATCTGTTTTTGTTTTCCTGTCTGTTTTGCTATTCTGTGTTGCAGCTTTTGTAGGTACAACAAATTGTGTTATTGGCATGAGGGTATAAAGATTGGTACGGCAGAAACGTAATTATTTGATGGAGTCCAATAAAACAAACTGCACATGTATTTTGATTATTTCGTTAATAGACCTCTCGGTTCCTAAAAGTTTAGTATAATACGTCAACATTGGGGGTTTTTTTTTGGGGGGGGGTATTGACTTTCTGTTAGTATTTTGTTTTACGTTTAAAAAATGAATGAATGGGTGAATTTCTCCAAATAATGTGAAAAATGAGTTAAGGTAAAGCATTACTCAGCAACATTTTGATCACATTTGGCCAAAAGCATTAAACAATTTTCATATTTTGCAAGTATCAGTTCATCCAGGCAATATCATAATGAGTTTTTTCTATAATTTTGAAGAATTATTTTCTTTATCTATAACACCAGTAACTGCTCTGTCAGTAATTCATTCAGCTAAATGTTTCATAAATAAATCTGTCAAACTCTCCAAAGTGATTCAGTCGTACAGTTTTGATGGTTAGGAATAATTCTGAGGAAAGCAAAACAGTTAAAGCAATAAAAACAGCCAAATAATGAAACAATCAATTTCAGTTACATTATGTCAAATTTGATCTGCAGTTGTGAGAAACTATTTCAACAACTCATTCGGCAGACTTGATGCAGAAATGATACCCACTGAATTATTAAATATATTTGGCAACAGAGTTGACTGCTCTCCATTTCTTCACTTATTCCTAGTTTGGTGATCTTTTATGCAACATCATATAGAGAATATGCTTCATTCTTTTATATTTAACTTCTGTTTGCTTTCGCTTAAACGTTAAGTCTTCTGTTTGACTTAATACACGTCATGAATCAGCATGAGTGATGTCCAGAGGGTGCTGATGACAGGATTCACATTCAGGTGACACAAAGACAAAGCAAAAACTTGGAATTGGAAAAGCATTTCCTTCAATCCAGAGAAATAGTGGGCAAGGGGACACTACTGATAGATAGATAGATAGATAGATAGATAGATAGATAGATAGATAGATAGATAGATAGATAGATAGATAGATAGATAGATAGATAGATAGATAGATAGATAGATAGATAGATAGATAGATAGATAGATAGATAGATAGATAGATAGATAGATAGATAGATAGATAGATAGATAGATACTTTATTAATCCCAGGGGGAAATTCACATACTGAATCATTTATCAGATGTCATTAGGAAAATGCAACAAACTTGACTGTACAATGTTTTTTATGTTGACCAACCAGGATTTAAACAATGGATCTAGATCAGTTTGTGATTATTAAATAAACTTAAACAAGTATATCTAGCCTGTTGAATTTATCTATTATACAAATATGAATGTCTAGACATACAGTACTATTTGTAATCTTTCCACAGTCAATTACAAGAGACTAGTCCAGCAGTACCAATTAAAAGACAGGAAGTAACCTTCAAGGTTTTGGAGTTTGGGGGGGGGGCCCGTATTGAGCCTAACCTGGCAGCACTGACAGGAAAAGGGGATGCAAGCCGGGCAAGAAACATGACAAGGCCCACTCACTCACATACACACATTCATTAACACTCACGTCTTTGAGAGAAACCAACAAAAGCATGGGGAGAAACCTTAGGAAAATTGACAAAAATTATATTATATTATATTATATTATATTATATTATATTATATTATATTATATTATATTATATTATATTATATTATATTATATTATAAGTCTGCCACCTGGAGATGCCCCTGTCTGCCGGCCGATGCCCCACCATTGACCAGGGTGTAAATGCAGCTGCTCTCTCCTCCCTCCCTTTGGTAAAATTTCTTTGTAATTAATAAATGAAGAATGTTGTGGTGAATCGATGAAGCGGGGAGGAGGTATTGATTCTGGCCACATGCCTTTTTCTGCAGCTCTGATTTTTACACCTCATTTAGAGGCGGCCATCCTCAGGGGACAATTACTTTAGGGTGGGGTGTTTCAGAGACTAGTAGACATTTTTAAGCCAAATTTTAAAATGTGGTTAATTTCTTGAGTGAAAGGAAAGCTTTGAAAAATCCTGTGGGTGGGAAAGCAGGCAGTTTAGTTAGTTTGTAAGATTAATAATAGATCAGGGGCCAAGCCAAAGGTCTCATTTCACCTATCACTTGAAAAACAAATTTAAAACAATTACTGCATTTTTAATGCCAATCGCATCGAGTGGAAAGCAGAACAGTGCATCTGGTGCCAGTCTCATCAAATCTCTAAACCTGCTCCTCCAATCGGATGTGTTGGAGTGGGGTAGAGCCTTGACGGGATCCCACTGGAGTCCACTAGCGCCATCATCTGACTACACTGCACCTGAGAATGTCCTTTAAGCAGCACAGATAAGCGACTCTCACAGGAGCCGGTGAGATTATGCCAATCCAGAAAGTCTTATCAGCGGCCTGCAGGAACAAGCCATCGCTTTATCCGACACAACTCCGGATCCATGATGGCAAATGGAATGTGGATTAATTGACTGCCTAATACCTTCCAATAGATCAATCTAGACTGATCTGTAAACAGATAATGCAGTCCCAGCGACTGACCAGTGTCCAGCAGGTAATGTAGGAGAGAACAAGAGACTCCTCCTCTCACACCAGAAGGACACTGGCAAATGATCACTGCCCCCCACCCAACCAAGCGCCCCCCTCCCTATGCCCTTCACAAAACACAACATGTCCACGTCAAAACTAAACTGGGCAAGAGAAACACAAGGACCACACAAAATAAATAAATAACAGAATCTCCCTCCAGGGACCACCGCTCTCATAAAGCATTTGGAGAATCAATGCACCTCACTTTCCCTCCACTGCCCAGCCCCCAGCTCAGAGCTGCTGTCCACCTACCGTTCCTAAGTGTTTCCCAGTAGTCCTCCTCTATTCATATTGGGTAATTGCATTCAGTCAAATGAAGGTAGTAAAGGCAAAGGGCATTTGTTTAGCTCAGGCAGACACACACTGCCAAACCACTAAGTAATAAAAGAGAAAATGCAGAAAGAAATTAAAAATGTTTTCTTAATAAACATCAGGCATTAAATAGCTAACACATCTTTATTCTTTAGTGACGGAAATAATAATAGAATTATATTATGTTGATTATTGATGGTCTAGCTTGCTGTCCAGGCTCGTCTTCTGCTCTGCATGCAGTGCTGTTGAACAGGCCGTGGCACCTGTGACCCCAAATTGAATAAAGCAGGTTTGAGTACATTAGATTATGTGTAACAACAAGACAAGACAATATTAATGTGTTGGGGCACCTTGCAGAAAACCCTGCATAAGCTGAATAAAAAAATAAGTAAATTGTGTTTTAAACGCAATTCAAGTCTTCCTCAGACCGCAATCCTCTCAGGTGACTGAGTAAGATGGCGGCTCCTGCGGTTATGATATGTGTGGCCGCAGAAGTGACATCAGAAGAGGAGAGCCATCAGTCTTCATTTACTGCAAAAGGAGGCCGTTATGACACAGCGCCAACCCCTGGACTGGTGGAGAATTACTGTCACCATACTCCTTAAACTGTCTTCCATGCTTACGCGTGTGACATATGCCACGTAATGATTGGTGACGAGCCAGAAACTCGTACAAAATTGAACTCATGCTGAACTGTAGCTTTGCCTCGCATCAACATTCACACAGGAAGAGAGGTGTTCAGTTCCTGCGAGGAAGCATTGAGTGGCTGTCATTTAGTGCATACTCTGGCACAGAACATGTCCACCTGAGTATACTTTAGTGTTTTTACTTACTGTGGTGTCATTTTTTGAGCATTTTCAAATGCCTTGCATCCCTACAAGCTGTAAATGCTAAGTAAATAAGAAATTCGCAACAACTAAATAAATTGCTCACAAGTACAATATACTACTCTGTACTTGTAATATTTCTATTGTACCATTCTGTTGTATTGAGGATTACTTGTGTTCTGTTCTGTGTATTGTCTTGTATTTTCCCCCTTTTTTTTGACACCCACTGCACGCCTAACCTACCTGGAGAGGGGTCTCTCTTTGAACTGCCTTTTCCAAGACTTCTTCCATTTTTTTTTGGAGTTTTTGCCTGTCTTCTTAGAGAGTCAAGGCTGTAGGGGCTGTCAAGAGGCAGGGCCTGATAAAGGCCATTGTGGCACTTCTTGTGTGATTTTAGGCTATACAAAAATAAATTGTATTGTATTGTATTGCATTGTACTTAAAAAAACACAAAATTGGATTTGTATTCTTTTCCATAATTTACTAAATAAAACACATCAAACAAAATTAGCCCTCAAAGTTTTTAACATAAAAAACTCACAAAACAGGTCACGACAATGCCAAAGTTTAGAAAATATGGCAGGGTGGCACGGTGGCACAGTGGTAGCACTGCTGCCTCGCAGAAAGGAGACCTGGGTTTGCTTCCCGGGTCCTCCCTGCGTGGAGTTTGCATGTTCTCCCCGTGTCTGCGTGGGTTTCCTCCGGGCGCTCCGGTTTCCTCCCACAAGCCAAAGACATGCAGGTTAGGTGGATTGGCGATTCTACATTGGCCTTAATGTGTGCTTGGTGTGTGTCCTGTGATGGGTTGGCACCCTGCCCGGGATTGGTTCCTGCCTCGCACCCTGTGTTGGCTGGGATTGGCACCAGCAGACCCCCGTGACCCTGTGTTCGGATTCAGCGGGATGGAAAATGGTTGGATGGAGAAAATATGGCCATTTTTATGAACAGTGTGCAAGAATGTCTTTTTGTAGGTAATCTACGTACGTACAGTTTTTTTTCGCTTCTTTCTTCATTGTACAAATTTGTTAGAACAAATTTACCTGAAGCAAGCCTCCTGCCCAGAACAATGCAGATGGTTCTTGGCATGATTTACACATGAATGGTGTGTGGCATTTCATGTTCATGCTTAACAATGGCAACAAGTAAGTGCTGGTAGTTTTCCCGTGGTGGTTGTAGGGTTCACGTCACAAAACTCCACCGAACCTAAAGCAGATGAATAAATGGGGAGTTCCTTATCATCGGAATCCAGTATAAGCTCTAGGCGTTCCCCACATCAATATTTATTTTTACTATGTGTGCGTGTGTATATGCATGCATATGTGCGTGTGAGTGAAAGAGCAAGAGTGAGATCAATCAAATGAGAATGAATGCAAAAGGAAGCAAAACATGTGTGTTGTGCTTTGAAGGTGTATGTCACACGTTTATAGCATGCAACATAACCTTGTTTTAGTTTGTGCACACCACGTGAGGACGTCCATCCATCCATCCATGTTCCAACCCGCTGAATCCGAACACAGGGTCACGGGGGTCTGCTGGAGCCAATCCCAGCCAACACAGGGCACAAGACAGGAACCAATCCCAGGCAGGGTGCCAACCCACCAAAGGACACACACAAACACACCAAGCACATACTAGGGCCAATTTAGAATCGCCAATCCACCTAACCTGCATGTCTTTGGACTGTGGGAGGAAACCGGAGTGCCCGGAGAAAACCCACGCAGACATGGGGAGAACATGCAAACTCCACACAGGGAGGACCCGGGAAGCGAACCCAGGTCCCCAGGTCTCCCAACTGCGAGGCAGCAGTGCTACTCACTGCACCACCGACGTGAGGACGTAATCAACATAATCGACATCATATAAGGAAATAAAGGCAACCGTAAATTTATATTGTGCATAGATGTTGATGGTCTTAATTGGCCATACATCTTTAAATTATTTGTGAAGCTTCTGTAAAAGGGGAAAACAACTCCACAGAAATGTGTTTTGGGAACTGACATATGCACCGATATCTCAGATTACTGATGCAAAAAAAATTATGATGCCACCTTATATTCTTGTGGTTTTATTATTTACATTTTAAATATATATAATGGGAGCAAAGACACTCCTGAGATTTAAGAAAAAAAAATAAACATTTTGCAGAGTTGTGTGACCTGTGTTGTGGTGTTCTGGTAGTGAGACCCCTGTGTTGCTAATAACAATGACAATCTTGGGAACTGCAATTCTAAAGATGCATCAGGGACAGAAACTCAGTCCATCCCTGTGCTGGGCCTGGTATGTGCATATGCCCAGCTGTTTCTGCAGTGGGGTAATGAAACGGGTATTACTAACTGCAAAGGGTGGGCTTCCAATGTGTTATTATTGATGTCATTCCTTAATTTGTATGTGCCTTCCTGAAGAGTTTGTGGCAATGTATAGGTCTATTCTGCAGTTATGACACCCAAGGAGTTCATTTCTAGCATTTAGATTTTCATATGATGCTGCTCTTTGAGCTCTGCCATTTTCTGGCATTTGCCATACAATACATAGGCAGAATCCAAGACAACTCTCTTAACAGTGAACTGGCAGGTATCCTTTTGGGGCACAACCTGGAGATACGCGTGAAAAAATGAAACCAAAACAAATAAAAACAAAATCTAGCAATTGAATCCAAATGAGAAACAGGAAGTGGCAAACACAGGTGAGAGGTCAAAACCGAAGCGAGAAGAATATCTCTGAATCAAAGGTTTTTGAAAGAGTTTTGGAAAACGCAGATCAGCAAAGGAAATGAGCAAATAGCCGCCCTTTTGAATCCATCATGTCAGTTACAACGGATTAAAACCTCTGAGACCACACCCTTAGAAATGCAGGGAAGCAGACTTAATGACAGGAAATCAAAATGGCAGTGACAGGGACCAAAAATGGTGTCTAAGATAGACCAGAAACAAATTACATCAACGAAACCATAAAGAATTTTGAACAATAAATGACAGAAAGTGAATCCTCAACCTCAAAAAACCCCAATTCAAGTGCAATAGCATACTAAATCAGCGATAAAATCAAATCATGACAACAAGGCAAGATATAATAACAAAAAAAAATAATCCAAACAGAAAACTTGAAAATATTAAATATTCTGTAATAAATGAATGATCTCTGGCTCCTGAGTTCTCTCCGTTAACTTGTCCTCACAGGTGGCACAGTGGTAGTGCTGCTGCTTTGCAGTAAGGAGACTGTGGAAGATTGTGGGTTTGCTTCCTGGTTCCTCCCTGTGTGGATTGCGCTTTGAGTACTGAGAAAAGCGCTATATAAATGTAATGAATTATTATTATTATTAAAGAGCATAAGGGAGGGCTCAGGGGTTGTGTTGTCGTATCTACTATATAAACTTCTCCACTTGGAAAAGATAATAGCCAGAGCACCAAAAGCACCACAGCTATCTTGTGCATTCAGCCATACTGAATTTCCTCACATGGATTGTATGTTGAATGATTATTTAATACAAGATAAGTATAAAATTAATTGTACTGGTTTTTTTTTGGTATTTTTCCTCGATTTTGCCTTTGAGATGGAAGTGGAAATGTAATGACCTCTCCATAGTGCATTTTTCAGCTGTTCAGGATTAACATATGCTTATAATTTTAATTATTGTATTTGCATTATTCTCTTCATGCCAGTCAGTATCCAACCTGCTATATCCTAACACAGGGTCATGAGGGTCTGCTGGAGCCAATCCCAGACAGCACAGGGCACGAGGCAGGAACAAATCCCGGGCAGGTTGGCAGCCCACCGCAGGGCACACACACACACATTTTTAGGATCGCCAATACACCTAACCTGCATGTCTTTGGACTGTGGGAGGAA
The DNA here is from genome assembly GCF_900747795.2 of Erpetoichthys calabaricus. Classification (NCBI taxonomy): domain Eukaryota; kingdom Metazoa; phylum Chordata; class Cladistia; order Polypteriformes; family Polypteridae; genus Erpetoichthys; species Erpetoichthys calabaricus. The sequence continues at coordinate 144,275,272 of NC_041405.2, forward strand.
ACTGCAGCACCCGGAGGCAACCCACGCAGACACTGGGAGAACATGCAAACTCCACACAGCGAACCCAGGTCTCCTTACTGCGAGGCAGCAGCTCTACCCACTGCGCCACCGTGCCACCCTTCTCTTCATGTTTTAATGTTATTTCTGTTGATTTTGTTTATTATTCCTTAAATGTGAACTTTTTTTTAAGTTTACTTATATTTCTTATTATTTGTGGGTGAAGCCCCAAGAGGTGGAGCCATCCTGACATCACAACTCCTGGGCCCGCCCTCAGGCCATTTAAAGTGAGTGCAAACACTGGAGAGTGTAAACCATTGTTGTTTATAGGAGTTATTTTATAAATTTCACTGTTGATTGTTGGATTTTCTGTTTTTTCCGTTGATCTCTGGCTCTTATTTAAAGAATTCTGACTCCCTGAGTGTGTTTTGAGACTTGTTCACTGTGGATTGCCTTTTAGGGAACACCTCAATGCCACTTTTTGCTCTGTCAAGCTTTTTGTTATATTTCCTTGAAGTTCTGCAAATTAAGCTTCTTTTTTGTAAAGATTCTTTTGTTTAGCCATCCGTGCACAATCCGAGGTTTACGGTTGCCCTCCTCTTGTGGGGCTTTCCAGATATTTAGAGAGATTCAAAAATTATTTTAGGACATCCCATTAGGCCTGCAAAGCCTGAGGCAGGCAACTTGAGTATCTATTGCCCCCAACAGGGTGTGGCTTATTCCAGGCAGGCACTGAAGGTCTGGTCTGGCTAGTGAAGCCTTTATGGAGCATTACACAGGCCTCACATCTTTTTACTTTGTTTCAATTAGTAACTGCAATGAGATGATTTTATTCCACACAGTCACTTAAAAGAGCTCACATTTCAGGGTGCAATATATACTTCAAATAAAAAAAAAAAAACTTTTTAAAGGAGAAGTGAACACCAAAAACAAATGTTTTCCTCCAGTGAAACCAAACAAAAAAAAAAGGAAAATCATAGGCTCTTACCTAAGTATATGAGCACAGTCCACGGTTACACAGCTGCCTTTACAAATAATTAAAACAGGGCTCTTAAATCAGGTAAGGAAATCCTTCATAAAACTAAATACTGGCTAAAGGAATCTTCAATTTTCTCATTTGATGCTGTCGTGGACTTGGAGAGAACCTTAGCAAACAGAGCCCCAGAAATACCTTACAATGCCCACTAGCACACATTAGGGACAATTTCGGATCATCAATGCACCTAACCTGCATGTCTTTGGACTGTGAGAGGAAACCCACGCAGACACGGGGAGAACATACAAACTCCACGCAGGGAGGACCTGGGAAGCGAACCCAGGTTTCCTAACTGTGAGGCAGCAACGCTACCCACTGCACCACCGTGCCGCCCAAATGTAGAATCAAACGTAGAATCCTTTTACATTTTTCCCAGAAAAGCTCAGTTTAACAAAGTAGGCTCCGAAGGGTACAAAAGGCAAAGATGGAGTTGCCTGAAATAGGCAATCCCATAGCAAACAAAGTCTTAATACACAAATAAAAAAATTGTGACTCTGAGGGACTGTGTGTCAGAAATGGTGATGTGTAATAATGGAGCACCTCAGGGAACTGTCCTGTCGCCCTTCCTGTTAACTGTCTACACAACAGACTTCCAGCATAATACCAGCACTTGCCACGCACAGAAATTTTCAGATGACTCGTCCATCCATCATGAACCATATGAAGATGAGTCGGTGTACAGGAAAGTCATGGAGGACTTTGTCTTGTGGAGCAGGGACAACAACCTGCAGCTCAATTTCAGCAAGACAAAAGAACTTATGGTGGACTTCCAACATGCCAAGAAGCCTCTGACACCACTCACCATTCAGGGGGAGGATATGGAAATGGTGCAGAGGTGCAAGTATCTGAGGGTTCACATAAATAACAAACTGGGCTTATCCAACAACACAAGAAGGTCAGGAGCAGACTGGACTTGTTAAGGAGACTCAGGTTTTTTGGTGTGTGCAGCAATCTACTGGAAATCTTCAAGCAGTTTACAGTTAGGTCCATAAATATTTGGACAGAGACAACTTTTTTCTAATTTTGGTTCTGTACATTACCACAATGAATTTTAAATGAAACAACTCAGATGGAGTTGAAGTGCAGACTTTCAGCTTTAATTCAGTGGGGTGAACAAAATGATTGCATAAAAATGTGAGGCAACTAAAGCATTTTTTAACACAATCCCTTCATTTCAGGGGTTCAAAAGTAATTGGACAAATGAAATAACTGGAAATAAAATGTTCATTTCTAATACTTGGTTGAAAACCCTTTGCTGGCGATGACAGCCTGAAGTCTTGAACTCATGGACATCACCAGATGCTGGGTTTCCTCCTTTTTAATGCTCTGCCAGGCCTTTACTGCAGTGGCTTTCAGTTGCTGTTTGTTTGTGGGCCTTTCTGTCTGAAGTTTAGTCTTCAACAAGTGAAATGTCTGCTCAGTTGGGTTAAGATCAGGTGACTGACTTGGCCATTCAAGAATTTTCCACTTCTTTGCTTTAATAAACTCCTGGTTTGCTTTGGCTGTATGTTTTGGGTCATTGTCCATCTGTATCAAGAAACGCCGCCCAATCAATTTGACTCCATTTAGCTGGATTTGAGCAGACAGTATGTCTCTGAACACCTCAGAATTCATTCGGCTGCTTCTGTCCTGTGTCACATCATCAATAACACTAGTGTCCCAGTGCCACTGGCAGCCATGCACGCCCAAGCCATCACACTGCCTCCACCGTGTTTTACAGATGATGTGCTATGCTTTGGATAATGAGCTGTTCCACGCCTTCTCCATACTTTTTTCTTGCCATCATTCTGGTAGAGGTTGATATTGGTTTCATCTGTCCAAAGAATGTTTTTCCAGAACTGTGCTGGCTTTTCTAGATGTTCTTTAGCAAAGTCCAATCTCGCCTTTCTATTCTTGAAGCCTATGAGTGGCTTGCACCTTGCAGTACACCCTCTGTATTTACTTTCATGCAGTCTTCTCTTTATGGTAGACTTGGATATCGATACGCCTTCGCCCTGGAGAGTGTTGTTCACTTGGTTGGCTGTTGTGAAGGGGTTTCTCTTCACCATGGAAATGATTCTGTGATCATCCACCACTGTTGTCTTCTGTGGACGTCCAGGTCTTTTTGCGTTGCTGAGTTCACCAGTGCTTGCTTTCTTTCTGAGGATGTACCAAACTGTAGATTTTGCCACTCGTAATATTGTAGCAATTTCTTGGATGGGTTTTTTTCTGTTTTCGCAGCTTAAGGATGGCTTCTTTCACCTGCATGGAGAGCTCCTTTGACCGCATGTTGTCTGTTCACAGCAAAATCTTCCACATGCAAGCACCACACCTCAAATCAACTCCAGGCCTTTTATCTGCTTAATTGATAATGACATAACGACGGACTTGCCCACACCTGCTTATGAAATAGCCTTTGAGTCAATTGTCCAATTACTTTTGAGCCCCTGAAATGAAGGGATTGTGTTAAAAAATGCTTTAGTTGCCTCACATTTTTATGGAATCGTTTTGTTCACCCCACTGAATTAAAGCTGAAAGTCTGCACTTCAACTGCATCTGAGTTGTTTCATTTAAAATTCATTGTGGTAATTGTAGAAGAAGAATGTTCTCCTCAGCACCATGTATTTTGTGTGTTTAGTAAATTAGAATTTTTATAATAACTATTTTGTAACTTGCCAGTGAGAGAAGCTTTGGCTTATGAACTAACAAAAATATGTTATTCCAGGGTTCAGGAGAAATAGTGTCCACATGAATAAAATCTAAGCTGTTTCTTGTTTTCCCTTTCTCAGAGTGAATGTTTCAGGGACAAGGTCACAAGGCTGCAGAAAAGTTCATGTAGTTTATGCCAAGGCGTCTCTCCTGTGCTTAGCTTTGAGAACACAGATAATGCTTAGCTCAACAGACATATTGTTTAACTCTACTTAGATGATAAGGATGTTTTTCTGTCTTATTAATCATGAGATGCTGAAGTATAAAAAACCCCTCCTGGCTTTTGATTAGGGTTCAAATTGAGTTTTGCGGCAATAAGTTATGCTCTTTGAATCTCTACTTACTGACTCCGAATGAATAATAAAGAGACCTGAAGAAATATTATCTGCCTGCTTTCAGTGTGCCTTTTTCGTCCACATAATGTACAGTCCCAAAATTAGAAAAACGTTGTCTCTGTCCAAATATTTATGGACCTAACTGTATAATAGCCAGGGTGGTGTTCTACGCTGTGGTCTCCTGGAGAAGCAGCCTGAGCTCAAAAAAAAAAAATGAATGTCTGAACAAACTTACCAGGAAGGCCCACTCCATCACAGGGCCAACCCTGAGCACGCTAGAAGCTGTTGTGGAAAAGGAGATGGTAGCAAAATTGGATGCCATCATGAAAAATACCCTCCATCCCCTCCAGGAGGTGCTGTCTTAGAGCATTTTCAGCCCCAGGCTCATTCCATCATGGTGTTCAAACAAGCACCTCTAGGTGATCTTTTCTGCCCACTGCTATGCGGCTATTCAATGTACTTGTTAAGTTTATTTTTATTTATCTAAAAAATAATTAAATTATTGATTGATTGATTGATTGATTATTACACTGTATTATTTGTCCTGTGAATCTGTATTCTTGTTTTATATGTTTCTGCTGCTGTATGCTTTTGAATTTCCTCATGGGATTAATAAAGTTTATCTAATATAAATCCAAAAGAATAGTCCAAAAGGGGTCAAATATCAGACAAATAAATCAAGAGTAAAGCAACAGACAGTAGAACTCACCAACACCATGAGTGCATTCAATGAACTGCAAATTATGTGCAGATCCAGAGCCAGTATCTGTCCCAGAAGAGTGGGACAAGTAGCTATTAAGAACTCACATTTTCTTTTCTCAAATTTAGTCATAAATGTTTGCATTTCATACAGTTGAACCCCTGACTTCCTTTACCAATCACACACCACACACACCTTTAAGGCATTTGCAAGCCAGCATTATAGTGAAATGAAAGAATGAACATCTGCTGCATTGAGCTTAAGCCTCAAAGCAGTGCACCAGGCTTTCCACTGAACTTCTTCCATTCGTCCCCAAAGACAACGTCCTTCTGCTGAGCTTAAAATTTAGTGCTTGTGATCGCCCCTTTGCCTTTCTAATTGACTGTAAACTTCTCCTTTGCACTCCAGTAAAATGTCGACAAGGTGGCTTTACAAGATGCGAGATTCCTAGACAAGAGAAGTATGTGGTGGAAGGAGGGCATTTCTCACTGGTGAATAAGGTCAAATGCCAGGCTTCAGGTTATGCCAGGTGCCATACATTTAGCAATTTTCTGCTATGCAAAGCACCTTGCATTTTATTTTTTTTAAACCCATTGCTGTGAGAATCACTCAGGTGAAGCAAAGGTTCAAAAAGGAGACGCCACTTGAGTAGCAGGGGTTGGGAATTGGGGGTTGAGCTGATAACTGGCCGTCAATACCAAACATGAAATTAAAACAATTTGTGTTGATTCAGTGAAGCGGCCTCCAGGGGTAATTGCTATTGACTGGCCTGCAATTATCTAGAGGTGCAGAACTCAGTGTGGGACTTTGTGCAGAATGGTGGTGGGTGTAGCAGCGAAGCCCCCAAAAATTGTAATGAGAAATATCCTTATACCCAACAGCAAAATCCTCTCCAAACTCAACAAAATAAAGCGTGCAGTGGGTGGGCGCAAAGCCTGAACATAATGTGGGCAACATCCTTACCAGTTTCAGCTTGGCACACAGGTCCTGCTCTTAATATGCAAAAATTGTCTGGAACAGCAAGAGGTGAAGCAGGTGGTTTTGAGAGGTGTTGACATGCATTCTAAGCATTCTGAAACTTTTTGGTGTCCTTCCTTCACAAAGTGAGCTTCAGTCAGGGAAAAGGTTATCACTGGGTATAAACCTCCATGTCACCGATATTTATTGTTTAAAAGAGCTGTTATTCAAAAAACAGAATTAAAAGGAGGGTGGCACATCGGTGCTGCCTCACAACTCCATCACTGTCACTCTCCATTTTCAGATGGCTTCCTTTATCCCCATGGGTTTTTTTTCTGGGTACCCCCACATGTCAGAGACATGTATGACAGGTATTGATTTGCAGTTAAAAAAAGAGTGAGTGCAGATGTAGGCAAAATTGTGTCATCTGATGGCCTGGCATCCCAGAGTTTCTTCCCGATGATATTGGGAAAGGCACCCATCACCATGATTTTTCAATGAAGCACGCAGACTCATAGCAATCAGCAACTTTATAAAAAAGAGCTGATTGGCACCCCATGCCTGAATCTATAGTGGATGGCAGCAATGGAGCCAGATTATCAAATGACTGACCAGATGAGCATGTAGATGGGCACCAACAGGGCTATTTAGGAACAGTTGATTCAGAAATAGTCAGACACTTCACTTTTGTCTCATTTCATTATGTTGCACCCTTCTGCTACAAATTATTTAAATCCATTGTTTACCACATCAATCAAAGCTCAATACCAGAATGATAAACTGGAAACAAGATTTTAGAAATGTTTGCAAGTTTATTAATAATAAAAAGCTGAAATATTCAAGTGGCACAACCATCTAGACCCTTTGCTATATGACACTTGTGAAATTAGCGCTATCTAGCGCCCGACCTGGCACAGACTCACTCCAGAGGCACATGTAAAATGGCACAAGACTTTTATTTTCTTCACCTGTGGGGCACATCTTCCCTGTGAACCCCACAGGCAATACACAGTCCAACAAGCACTTAAAGATAAGCACCAAACACACAAAAGCACTCTCTTCTCAAACCACCACTCCTCCCTGGCAACCTCGTCCTCTTCCTCCCGATTCTGGGCCTCGAATGGAAGGAGGCGGCCCCTTTTATAATCACCCAGATGTGCTCCAGGTGTCTTCCAATAAACTTCCACCGGCACTCCCCGGCTGTGCACCTGGAAGCACTCCGGGTGTCCCTGGTCCTCTTCCTCCCAGCACTTCCGGGTGTGGCGGAAGTGCTGAGGTCCAGGGCTCCGTAGGCATTGGGGCACCCCCTGGCGGTGACCACGGGCCCCTATAGGGTTGAGTTTCCAAGCTCAGTTCCCATGGACCCCAAAGCAACCAGGGCGGTCGCCCCCTTGTGGTCTGGAGGAGGCATGAGCCCTCCTCCGGTCCTCCCGGGCATCCCGGCTGGGTACCACCCCCAGCTGCTTGCCACACACTTCATATTTGGTTGAGGTGAATTCCATTCTATTGATCATTATTGAGATGTTTCTACACCTTTTTGAGGGTCCACCTGTGGTCAATTAAAATGATGGGGCTAATTAAGACAGACACACACCCATCTCTGCGTTGGGCTGGCGCCCTGCCCGGGTTTCCTTCCTGCCTTGTGCCCTGTGCTGGCTGGGATTGGCTCCAGCAGACCCCTGTGTTAGGATATAGTGGGTTGGATGATGACTGACTGACACACCTATCTACAGAAGGTCAAAAAATGAAGTAAAAAACCAAGCCATGAGGTCAAAGGAATTGCCTGCAGAGCTCAGAGACAGGATTGTGCCAAGGCACAGATCTGGGAAAGAAAGGCTACAAAAAATCATTCAGTATTGAAGGTTCCCAGGAGAACAGTGACCTCCATAATTCTTAAATGGAAGATGCTTGGAACAAACAGAAGTCTCTTACCAAGTGATTTGGTAAGAGAGGTGATCAAATACATGAAGGTCTCTCTGGCTTAGCTCCAGGGAACCTGTGTGAAGATGGGAGAAACTTAAAGAAGGACAACCATTGCTGCAATACTCCACTAATCTGGGACTCTCCTCAGCATTTATTTAATTAAATATCTTTCATTTTTAAAGATTTTGGTTTGGTCGTACCCTTCCTTTCCAAAGGTTTTTATAGTTCATCTCCCGTCCATGTTTTCCATGTTTTTGGGACTTTAAAGAGATTTTGTAATTTTTGAAGCCAAAACCCATTTCAGCCCACATAGGATGAAGCCGACCAGTAGAGTTTTCAGGTCAGGCTGATTTGGGTGAGGCCTTTTCTGAGCAGGTTAGAGGGGACCTTGGCCTGTTTAATGGATCTTCCTGAGGCTTCCCACCATTTTCCCTATTAACGTGCATGACAACACAGTTAAAGTGTTAAAGGCAGATTTTGTACAAATGTTAGTTTTTTTCTTTAAGGAAAAATAGAGACATGGAAAAATTATCATTTAGTGTGTTAGGGGGTAAGATTTCAGTGATCTTAAAATCTTTAAAACGTTTTGTTGTATTATGTATAATCTAGATGAACCGGATGGACAAGCTTGTTGGTTTTTTGTATTTATGTGTTTTATTGTTGTTTTTGTTGTCTTTGTAGTATTATTTTTTCCTTATGTTATGTCATTTCCATAGAATTTGTTTATTAATGAGTAATCAAGCATTAAGCTTACTTACGTTCTTTGGTCTTTGTGGGTAGAGCCCCAAGAAGTGGGGCCATCCTACCATCACCACTCTTAAGCCTGGCTAAGAAGTATCAGGAGCAGGAGATCATTTTGTATTTATAAGTGTTACCATATATACTAACGTATAAGTCGGGTCTTGAAACCTGAAAAATTGATCATAAAATCAGACCCCGACTTATACGCCCGTTCAAAAATGCGACACTTAACTTTTTTTTTAACATCTTCTTGCCTCTTCCAGTCTTCCACCAGTTTCTCAGACACATCAAATTTTGTTGCAGCAGCGTGGTTACCAGTTTCTTTTGCTACTTCAACGACGTTTAATTTAAAACCAGCTTCATATTTTCTTCTGATCTAACGCTCCATCGTAGATAAGGGATGCTCTTACGATAAAGGTGTATGAGGGTGTGAGATACAAAATACACAATTCAGGTCAAACATTGCTTCGGAATAGTTCGGGTATTACCGTGTGGTCACATAGGCACAATACATAGAAAAATAAGGATGTGTGCCCCGTGGTTACTCTCGCAGATGGGCGTTAGCATATCATAATCTCTTGGATCAATAGCATGAGTGTTCCGCATTTGACTTATATGACTGACATTATAAAATACCAGAAATTATATGGTAAAATCAAGCCCCGGAACTTGTCCGCGAGTATATACGGTAGTTTCTGTTTGAATTGTTTTTTTGTTTTTTTTTTAATATTTCTTTCCGTGTTTTCTGATTGTGAATTTTGGACTGTTTTGCTGTTAATTGCCTTTTTAGGAAAAACTTTTTGTCTTTTTTAAACTATTGAACATTTTTCCCTAATTTTTAAAATTTTGTTAATAAATACATTTTCCCTGTTGTTCACAAGCCAGGGGTTGACAGTTTTCCTCCCTTTTGTGAGGCTTTTTGACAGACTTGCAAACATTTAGTGTTGTTTGGCTGGCTCCCCGCTTTTTAGGGCCTGCTCTGGCTGAAGCCAGCAAGTAGTATTTGGAGCCTGGCTGAGTTAAATTGAGCATCTACCTTTCAGGTCAGTGAATGTATTGACCTTCTTCTCTGAAAATTTTTGGCAGCCTTACACTCATTTTGCCTTGGTGAAAACTCAATTTCATGACAGTTGCGCAGAATGGCCTGTTCTTGTCACAACTGTTTAAATATCCCAACGATTTCCAGGGTGGTTTTTCCAGCATTGAACCTTGTTCATCGGTGAAATTAATGCTCCCTGCTGGACACACTTGTACATTTCCAGCATGCTTTCAATTCTCCATCATTCCAGTGCCCAAGAAGTCAGTAATGAAGTGTTTAAATGATTATTGCCAGGTTGCACTCACACCAATAATTATGAAGTACTTTGATGGATTGGTGCTCTCATTCATCAGATCCATCACCTCCCCAGATCTGGACTACCATCAGTTTAGCTACACTGCAAAATGATCTACAGAGTTTGCAGTCACAATTATACTCCATACATTTCTGACACACCTAGGACAGCCAAACGCATACATGAGGATACAATTTGTGGACTTTACCTCTGCGTTTAATACCATAATCCCCCACAAACTTGTCAATTAATTGAGCAATTTAGGTATGGACACTGCTCTGTATTCTTAGGTCATGGACTTTCTCTTGAACTGATCATCGTGAGTTAGGATTGAGAACCACACTTCTTCTACTCTCATCCTGAACATGGGAATAACACAGGGCTGTTGAGTCCAATGATCTCTTTACCAGTGACTGCACCTCCATTCACCCATCCAATACTACAATTAAATTCCCTGATAACACTACAACAGTTAGACTAATTTTAGACAGAGAACAAGTGGCATGTAGGAATAAGTTGGAACATCAGCCTGAGTGGTGTGTGGTGTAAGGACACCAACCTTGTCCTAAACACCACCACAACAAAAGGAATCATCATAGACTTCAGAAGAACTAAGAAGACAGACCAACTCCACACTTATGAACAAGTTGTGGAATGTATACATAGCGTCAAGCTCCTTGAACTTTACATAACAGAACAGCTGACACGGTCCTTTAATATCTCTTACTTGGTAAAAAAAGCTTAACAGAGACTCCACTCCCTTAGGACACTGAAACAGACCCTGGTGAACTTCTACCATAGCAATATCAAGAGACTGTGTGGTATGCCAGCTACATGGCCACTTCATGGAAGGATCCGGATAAGATATCGGGACAGCTTTGCTAATCGTAAACCAAGCAAGACCGATGGACTGAGTAATCTTCTCTTGTTTGTCAAATTTCTTATGTTCTTCTTGTGATCTGAATCATGTGGTGAAGATGGCTCAGAGAACTATCAGGATGGCCCTCTCTCATCTGGACAGTGTTTGTGTTATCCGACTGAAGTAGAAGGCTGGCAGAGACGCAACACACATCGGGCATTCCCTGTTTGCTCCACTACCGTCTGGTAGGTGTTATCGGGGTAATCCATTCCCACAAAAATTGACTGAAAAATAGAAACGTGGCCTCCATCACCCTTCTGTCCAACTACTGAAAACTGATTTGGACTGTCATTATACATATACACACAAAATTCAACCCCAAAGACTGAATCTATTTACAGTATTTAATGCTAGGTATTATTTTACTGTTTTTAATTTTGGATTTATGTGATATACAGCTGCTTTTATGAGAGATGCCATAACAAATATGCACAAGTAAAATAAAAAATTAAGGTCTTCTTCTTCCTCCTCTTCTTCTTCTTCTTTAATGTTTAAGAAAGGGTGGAATGGTGGCACACTGGTAGCACTGACGCCTCACAGTAAGGAGACCAGAGGTCATGTCCCAGATTCTCTGCTTGGATTTTACTCATTTTCCCCATGTCTGAGTTGCTTTCCTCTGGTTGCTCAGCTTTCCTCCCATAGTCCATGGTTAGGTCAATTGGTGATGCTAAATTGGCCCTTGTGTGTGTGTGTATGTATGTGTGTGTTCACCATGCAACGGATTGGTGCTCTGTCCAGATGTTGTTCCTGCTGAGCACACTATGCTTACTGGGATGGATTCCAGCTCCCTACCCAGGAGGAAGTGGGTTAGAAAATGAATGGATGTTTTGAAGAATTGCCCCTCAGTGCAATCAATTACACTAATCAAATGATAAACATGAGAACATAAGAAATCTGACAAACAAAAGGAGACCATGCTGTCCCAATATCTCATCTAGATTTTTCTTAAAAGTGGCTTCAGTCATAAATGCACTCCCCCTTAATTTCTAGTAATGTCCTCAAGTACAGCATTACTGATGGATTTACTGTATCCATGCTTTTGAGAATTGTGAAGACCTGGATGAGGTCCCCAAGCAGTCTCCTCTGCTCGAGACTAAACAGGTTTAATTCTCTGAAACCTTTATTTTATACAGCTGCTTTGCAACACAATAACAAGCACCAAATTAAGCAATGAAATCCAGCAAGTTCACCTGAAAGTCTGGCTATGGCAGCAAGGTCACCTGGCATTCACCACATACCTGCTGTGAGGAAGATTTCTCCGATCTTCTTCACAGCCTTCTTTTTGTGTGACTTTTCAGGCTTGGCACCCGTAATTTGCTGGGTGTGTGTATATGTGTTTGTGTATGAGGGGGTGCTCTTTCCTTCGGCCCCCACCTCACCACTCAAAGTCTGTCAGTGCACATTTCACAATTAGAAGCTAAAAGTATTCTGCGTTCTTTTTCTGTGTGGTATTGATTCTGCCTGGAGCAGTGTCTGCGAAGCACAGGGGGAGAGAGGGAGAGCGAGAGCGCGAAGAAGAGGAGGGGTAGGGGATTCTGACACTCCATGTGCTCCCTGTTCCTGTTATTATTTTCACATCTCCCCCCACCGTCCCCACTCAATCCACCCCAGTAATCCCACCCCATTATCACCAGTACATTGTCTTGCTTAACTGCAGTTAGGGGGTTCCAGGCAAGGGTGGAGGTGGATACCGGGGAGGGATTCGACACCAAAGGGTCCGCTCACCGATTAGCCTGACTGACCACTAATAGCGAGGGCCGATCGATTCGGGGTATTGATCCAGGCTGGGCCATGGCGTCGAGGGATTGGCTGGTCCTGTTGCTGCTGCTGCTACTGAAGAGTTTGTGGTGGAGGTGGAAATAGTGTGTGTGTGTGTGTGTGTGTGTGTGTGTGTGTGTGTAAAGGGGGTGGGGGGTCGAAGATTATTGGGAAATTTCAAAGAAAATCTCAGCAGATTTTCTTTTGTGGGTGCTTCTTTTATGAAGCAGCAATGGCGGTAATAGTAGACAACAAAAATATAAACAGCCAGGAAGATGGGCACACGGGGGAACTGGACGGTGCTATCTCAGTGGGAAAAGCAGTCGGCTGAGTTGAGTCCAGGAAACATCCAGTAAGATGAAGGGGGGGGGGAGAATTTAACCGGGAGCAACTAGCATTGCATTGTGGGATATGGGAATATTTTCTCCGGCCAGATCGGTGTCTCCTGACGGGAATTTAAACTGATAATCATTCCAGAAAGAATGAAATGGAGAAACTGAGGCAAAGAAACAGGGGGAGAACCGAGTGCAGGGCGGCGGCGGGACTGGCGCCTCGCGTGACCCATGACCTCCACTCAAGTGGGCACCAGGGGCTTCTTGTCTGTTGCTTCTAAGGAGTTACTGCCAGTCATTTTTTTTCTCTGGATTCCCCAAGATAAGTGCAAAAAATTGGAAGGATAAAGTGTTGTTTAAAAAAAAAAAGGAAAAAATCAATTTTTGGATAGAAATTATTTTTACTGGAAGCTTTGCACTCCCCCCACCCACCAGCTTGTTTCCCTGGCTTTGCTGTCATTCTGTGCATCAATAAAATGTTATGGGGGGTACAGACAGCAGGAGACAAGACTGAATGGACTGCAGTGACCGCTAACCTCTGTTCAAAATGGGCCCCAGGAATTCCCTACTTGTTGCTTCTCTGGGTTAGACCCTATTTGTTTCATTTCATTTTATTCATTTGATTCAACAAGACAAGGGCAAATAAATTATTTTTCGAATGGAAATTATTATTTTAAAAGCAGCTTCTCCTCCTTCTTCCCAAACGCCTGGCCTTAGTGTTATTCATCCATTTTCTAACCCACTTGTCCTTTTCTGGGTTGCGGTGAGCCCATGCCAGCTCCTTGTGTTCCCGTCAGAATTTTCATGTCGGAAAGTCAAGCAGCCACAGCTACAGTCACGTCACAAATTAAGGACACCTCACGAATTGTTTTTTTTTGTTTTTAACATACAGTATGTGGACATGTCAAGATTTGATTTTCATTTAAATGGTAACTTTTGATAATGGCGATTAAAACAAAATAAAAATAATAATTTATTCAGTTAATAATAAATCACTATGCCATTTCTTTCTGAGGAGGAATTCTCCCCCTTGACTCTAATGGCTGGTGTTGCCCCCTCAAGTCAGTGTTTCCTCTAACTGTCTAGAAGTCCCTGACATTGACTGGGAGAAAGTCTCTACCACTCTTCCATGCAGAATTATTTCAGCTGATTGATATTTCAGGGGTGTCTTGTGTGCACAGCCCATTTCAAATCCCCCCCAACAGAATCTCGATGGAATTCAGGTCCGAGCTTTAATTTGGGCAATCCAGAAGCTTCCATTTCTTTCTTTTCGGCCTTTGCTTGGGTAGATTTACTGGCAAGGTTAGGGTCATTGTCATGTTGCAAGTTCCAATTTCATTTGAGTCTTCAGTCTACTGGCAGATGGTCTCTAGTTATCCTTAAGCACCATCTTCTATTATAAAAATTTCACAGTGGATTCTATGATGGTAAGCTGCCCATGCCATGAAACACCAAAGTAGCCCCAAGCTTTGCAGTTGTTATCAGGTTCTTCTAGTCAAATGCTGTCTTTGGTGTTCCCCAAACATGTCTTTTGGTACTGTAAGCAAATAACTCCATCTTTTCTTTCACTGTTCTGAGCATGTTGTACCAGAAGTCCTAATCTTTGCCTAGGTGTTCATGGGCAAATATTAGTCTTACTCTGATGTTCTTTCTGGAGAGCATATGTTTCATCCTGGCACACCTCCCACGCAGATCTAACTTGTGCAGCTGCTTTCTAATAGTAGACTAATGTCCTTTGACGTCAAGAGTTAACCTGTAGTCCCATGATGAAATTTTGACGTTCATACAGACTTCTTTCAGGGTCTTGGATTCTGGTCTTCAACAGAACTTTCTGGGGTGGCATGGCCTGGCCTGGACAAGTGAACAGTTGTTTGAAATCTTCTCCAAGATGATCTTCCAGACAGTGGAACAGTGGACTGTAGACAGTAGAATGTTTGGTTTCCAATTGCTTGGAGATCTTTTTAAATCCGTTCCTTAATTCAAAGGCATCTATAACCTTCTTTTTAATGGCCTCATAGAGCTCTTTCTATATCAGCATGTTGATAATTCACACTTCAAAAACTTAGAGCAAACCAAACTAAATGATTGAGGTTCAAAAAAGACAGGATTAGATGAGATCCTCTCTGATGATGTTGTGCTCATCTGCATCTGGTCTGGTGTGCCTGAGTCTAATCTGAGGTGTTTGAGGTAGTGATACATCAAAGGATGGAACTACGTTTTCCACATGTGACATTTGCATTTACGTTCATTCAAATTAAACACTGAACTCCAAAATGTAAATGTGATATGCTTGTTGTACTATATCACTTTTATCAATAGATAATGTGTAACAAAGATCAGATCTTGATATGTCCACATATGATAAAAATGGGGTATACAGAAATTTCGCCTCAGCATGTTTTGCCCCCACCCCAGTAACTTCTAATACCCACACCCAGACGTTTTGAGTGTTGGAAGTTTCTAGAAAAAATAAAGTGAATAATCGTTCTCAGCATTCAAAACTGACTTTCCTAATTTAAACATTTTTGTAGCAAAATGATAAAAAAAGTTAGCAATAGTGTATCACGTAAATGAAACGCTCTGTAAACATATAAAAAAACGCGCAAAATGCAGTACAATCGTATAATACTATATCACATAACACAGATTAAATTTTAAGTACAATACTCACCTTTTATGGAGGCAATCACGCATACTATTTTCAGTGGAACATGTTGATCTGTGAGTCATATAAGAACACCACTTGAATGAACTTCTCTTATTTTTAATGTTTGGTAAGGTTTATTAAATTTTTAATTGCAATTATAGATATGTACATAAATACCGGGGCAAAATATAGTGGTGGCGAAATGTGTGGGAGGGTTAAAATTACTGGGGGAGAAATGTGAGGGGCGAAATGTGGGGGCAACTTATCCGGACACCGATAAGGAAACATTTCATAGGGTGCACTTACTTTTTCACATCACTGTCTGTTGCATAACTATGCCATCTCATCTAAATTATATAAGATGTTAGCCACAATTAAAAACATCCAAATTTTAGCTAATTTCAGCGAAACCAACAGTGTAGATAGAGAAACAATTACCAATTTGCTAGGACCCTCTGGGTAAACCTTTTGACTTACAATTTTATTTTTTTCTTTGTCTTTGACTACTCCACTACAATTACTGACACTGCTCTTACAGTATTTGTATCGTAAAATTCAAATCTATTTTGTGTTTGGTCCACCAGCGCACGCAAGTTTCCATCTTGAAGAGAAGAAGACAAGTCCACTCAGAGATTAGTCAGCACTAATCCTGATGTGATGATTCTGCTCCCTTTTAATTGTATAATTATGTTCCTGTCATTTAATAATAATAATAATAATTCATTACATTTATATAGCGCTTTTCTCATTTGTTAATTGTCTCCCTGTTTCCAATTAAGATTGCAGCTTAAGGGGGCGGGGCCTCCATTTCTTACTCGTTCTCAAGGCCTGCTATTAATTTAGTGCAGACACCTGAGAGCAAATAAAAGACAGCATAACTCGCCCAGTCCTTTGCTGAGGTGTTACCTTGTACCGCTTTTCATGTGACAAGCGCCTCTAAGGTTTTCGTCTCTGTGTTTTCTGATCTTAAATTTTGATTTTGTTTATCTGGTTTTGAGTTTTGGATAAATGATTTGGTTCGTGGTTTTAAACGTAGGGTTTCTAAATTACATTGACTGAGCAAAACAGCCTCAATTATATGTGGCATGATTCCCACAAGATGTTGGAAACATTCCTTTTCAGATTCTGGTCCATGTTAATATGATTGCATCACATATTCATGCTGCAAACCTCTTGTTCTTCCACATCCCAAAGGTTTTCTATTGGCCCCAGATCTGGTGACTGGGAAGGCCACAGAAGGACATTGAATTTATTGTCAGGTTCATGACAAGTTTTGCTTTGTGACATGGTGCATTATCATGCTGGAAGTAACCATTAGAAAATGGATGATTGTGGCCATGAAGGGATGCACACATGGTCAGCAACAATACTCAAATAGGCCATGGCATTCAAGCGATGACTGATTGGTATTAACGGGCCCAAAGTTTAGCAAGAAAACATTACCCACACCATTACAACACCACCAGCATTCTGGACTGTTAACACAAGGCGGGTTCGGTACATTGATTCATTCTGTTAGTACGAAATTCTGAGCGAACTATCTGTGTGCCTGAGCCAAAATGAAAATTCATTATTCCAAGCTATATTTTCCAGTCTTCACCTGTCCAGTTTTGCTGAGTCTGTGCCCACTGTAGCCTTAGCTTTCTGTTCTTGGCTGACAGAAGTGGAGCCTAACATAGTCCTCAGTTGTTGTAGCCCATCCACCAAAAGGTTCGACATGTTTTGTATTCTGAGATGCTTTTCTGCTCACCACAGTTGTACAATGTGGTCATCTGAATTACCATAGCCTTTCTGTCAACTCGATCCACTCTGATCATTCTCCTCTGATTTCACTCATCAACAAAGCATTTCTGTCCACTGAACTGCCATTTATTGGATGTTTTTTTGAATTTTGCAGCATTCTAAGTAAAATCTACAGATGATGGATGAAAATTTTAGGTGATCACCAATTACCAAAATACTCAAACCAGCTTGTCTGGCACCAACAATCATGCTATGGCCAGAATTGCTGAGATCCTATTTTTTTTTCCACATTCTGATTTTTCATTTAAACGTTCACTAAGGCTTCTGACTTGTATCCACAGGATTTTATGTATGTTGCGGCTACCACATGATTGGTTGATTAGATAACTGATGGATAAGCAGTTGTACAGGTGCTCTTAATCATTTGCTCTGTGAGTTTATTTAGTTTCTTTTTGGTTTGCATTGGCTCTTTCAGTCTTTGGCCATTGGTGTGCTTTCCCTGTTTCTCCAGTTCTTTACATTCCTGGCCTTAGGTTGTCTAATTTGGTGTTCTTTACCATTTTCTTTGGTGTACACTTGTTTCCCCCTTGTTATTTGTTAATTATCCATCAGTTTTTAGGAGTTTATTGGAAATTCATTAGTCCGTTTATATTTATATTCTCTATTATTTTTAAGCCAGAATTCCTTCCTGACTATTTCAATTTGTTTTTTTGTTAATTTTTGATTAATTTTTAAATAGCATTTAGGTTAATATTATAATTTGTTTATATTACTTGTCTAATTATGTATTGCCATTCCCAGTCAATTTTAGTTTCTGTATGGGTAGTCTTGTTCTCTGATATTCATTGTGAGGTGAGGCCTCCATTAACTCGGCTCTAATGAGCCCCCCAGCCTAAACAGGCAGACAGGGACAGAGAGTTCCTGGTGGTTCATTTGAATGCGCTTTGGCGGACAAAACTTTTGGATAGCAAGTAATGCCCTTATTTCAATTTTCTTGATATGCTGGAAATTTTGGATTTTTTTACTGGGTTTTGTTTTGGGACTTGCTCACTGTTGAAGTGCCTTTTAGATAAATCCTTTTGTCTTATATTATTTTTTAATGTTGTGTTATTTTTCTCTTTTTGTTATTAATTCCTTTTTTGAAAGTTTATCTTTGTTGTCCTTTCTTGTACAAGACAGAGGTTGACCGTAGTATCCAAAATTCATCTGAATAAGTGTCAGTACATTCTGTCCACTGCCCTATTGGACTGGCGAGCGTTGTTGGGTTGTATGGCCCATTCTCGTCTAGGTTGTTCTAATGCATTTGATGAATTGCAAATTTTACCCAATTTCTTTAGCAAGCCAGGGGAGAAAGTTATGCCCCTTGGAGTTTCATTGTGATGACATTTGTACATTTTATCAGGGGGAGTTTGGTCCCTTCGGAGTTAATATTGTCACACACGTGTGAATAGGAGGCAGCTGAAGGGCATAGAGATGAATGGTAATACATCTGCCCAGGGAGTGCCGGGGTGCACTGACGCTCTTTCTAAGTTCCCTGCAGGCCTTTCCCGGGAAATCCCACCCCTCTTCCGGTCCCGGCCCTGAGGACGACATCACTTCCCCCAGACTTCCTATAAAGCCTCACACCTTTTCCCTGGAACTCAGTTCTGTTTTGGACTCTGTCTTGTAAACTTGACTAAAACTAAGGAGCATTTACTTTTGTAGCCAGGATACTGAATTATACGGGTGGCTGCCCCAAACCTTGCCATGTCTCTTGTCCTCTTCTTATCACAATATTTAAACATTACATTGGACAGAGGGGAGACAGGACCAGCTAAAGGTTAGAGAGAGGGGCCAGTATGCAACCAATTACTGCCGACACACCACTGGCATAAAATAAAAAGCTGATGGTATGCCATACCAGTACATGCTGAACTTTAAGCCCTGGTGTTATGAACAGAGTTTCTTTTGAATTTTTTCTTTTGCTTTTCCGAGGGTATAAAAGTCTTCTAGGTGTCGCTTTTGGAATTTATATTCTCAACGATTTTAATTGTATGGTTATTTTCTACATTAGAGCTTTCATTTATTTTATTTAACTTGTTTTGCCACCATTTTGTTAGACTATGGAGGCAGCCATTTTGTGGTTTCAACCGTCATGATGCATGTTCTGGTTGCTAGGGGTGTGACCTTTAGGGTCATGACATCGGGGTAATTAGTGAAAGGTTAATGGGGGAGACTGGACCAAACCTGTCGACTGTCTTTACTTGTTGTTTTGCTTACTGGTTATTGCAACAAAGCTCTTCTTTTTGACTCTTATTTTTAGTCTTTGATTTGTCTCTGACATTCTCTTTTTGTGACTTTTGGTTTTGACCCGCACTTTGCCTTGTCTCTGTTCATTCTCCTGTGTCTCACTCCTATTTTCTGGCCTGATTGCCCTTTTTACAGTCAGTATATAATCCCAGACACCCGTAAGTGGCCATGAGAAAGACCAAGTGTTTTTTTTGATTTAAAAGAATTAAAATGGGAGGTTTATGTACTGCAAGAGCAAGTTTCAGAAATCTCCACTGACCTCCATGAAAAGACTTTAAATAAAAATCAATCTCTAAATGAAGGCTCTACTCAAAAAATAACCATAGAATTAAACTCCTTGAGTGTATAAACCCCAGAAACAACACCGAGATGATTTTTACTGCCTCAGAAAAGCCTGGATGAAATTCAAAAACTATGCATAACACCTGGTTAACAGTAATCCCCTGCCTTGTGGATAAATGCTTGTTGTGCATTTTGAATACAAAAATTAATTTTTTGGGGGACATTGTCATTGTTTTAGCACATTCAGAGCCCATTAGGCCTGGTGTAGGCCAAAGCCAGCAGTCGGAGCAGATTGCCAGGCCACCTGGGAAGGTGCTTTATATGGGCAGGCTGGTAGGCCTCCTTTATGGCTCTGTTTTAGAGGCATCACACTTTTTTGCCATTCCATTCTTATACGTGTAAATCATAGAATTGTTCTAATTTTTATTAGTTTTTTCACCTTTGTTTCTTGTGATGATTTTGAGTTAATAATGAATTATAAGTGTAAAACCCAAAAGATTCTGCAATATATTTATAGAAATGAATCCAGAAAGAATACCACATCTGTTTACCAGATAAATGTCAGAGGTCCATCGGTGTGGTCAGTAGTAGTACATGTAGACGCATCACCTGGCCATTCTTCACTGAACCTTTCAATCCATT
This sequence comes from Erpetoichthys calabaricus, assembly GCF_900747795.2. NCBI lineage: Eukaryota > Metazoa > Chordata > Cladistia > Polypteriformes > Polypteridae > Erpetoichthys > Erpetoichthys calabaricus. The sequence continues at coordinate 144,295,595 of NC_041405.2, forward strand.
TGCAAGCACTTTTCTGAGGCACAGCTTTGTTTCCATATGCGTTTAAAGCTGACAATGGATCTTCTGTTCTTCTGACACTCCTTCAAGTAATAAAACACAGAAAACAGCACTCTGGCCTCTGGGAGCAGCCATATTAAATACAAAATAAGGCAACAATACACTGGACCGGTTTGTACCCAAGATGCCGCAATTAAGACAAACGAAGCTCACAGACACAGCAGAAAAAGGGATTAAAACTGTCCAAACATTATAGTATAGAATAGTGATAGTATAGTGATACTTTTGGAATCCTTGTATTTTATTTCTTACTTTAGGTGTGATTGATGAAGGTATTCTGTTCTAAGGTTATCTGGGTTGAGGTTTTCATATTTAGGAGACAAGTGAAGAAGTTTGTTTCTTGGTGTAAAGAGAATTCTTTGCAGCTCAACTTCAGCAAACCCAAGGAACTGTTTATTGACTTTCACTGCCTCTGCACCTGGGTCACCATTCAAGGAGTGGATGTGGAAGTGGTGCACTTCTACAACTACTTGGTGGTCCACATCACTGGCAGCTTGGACTGCTCTCATAACACAAAGGACCTATATAAGAAAGGAGAGAGCAGACTCTTTAATGTGTGTAGTGACAGGAATTACAACTCTATGGAGACCACCGAGATGTACTGCGCTGGTAGCATCACTTCAAGAGAGGCCCACCGAATCAACAAGCTGATTAAGAAGACAGGCTCAGTTATGGGATGCACTCTGGAGATCATAGCAGGGAATGAAGACAAAACTGACTGCCATTATGAACAGTGCTGCCCATCCTCTCTGTGACACACCAGCACAGAGGACTTTCAGCCGACAAAATTATTGCATCAAAATGTGGGGTGGGTCGGGGGACATTACAAAAAAGGTTAGATTGGTGATTTGGGATAAGTTGGCACTACACTCTGGTATGCATATGTTAAATGATCATACTCACAACACCAATACGTGGAAGTGCCAGCCAACTTCAAGCACAACTTAGCATTACTTGTCATTACTTTTTTGTTTTTGTTTGTAATTGTATGTGTTTGAGGGAGGTTGTTGCTGGTGTTTGTTAAAATATTTCTATATTTCTTGAGCTTCTATAAAAATCTAAGTTTCCCTTTGGCAGAAATAAAGCATTATCTATCTATCTATCTATCTATCTATCTATCTATCTATCTATCTATCTATCTATCTATCTATCTATCTATCTATCTATCTATCTATCTTTTTACCTTTCCCTGTAATTGGTTCTCAGTAAAACCCTGACCTCTGACCTCTGCCAACATTTGAACCATTTGTGTTTTTTTGTTAAATAAAATTAATTTCTGTACTTTAATACATTATTGTTTATCATGGAGTCAGACAGTGGTGATGTGTTGCAGGTTGATCAGATATGCAAGCAAGGAGTTCAGTGTACTCTAAATTTTAAATTGCTGTACTTCTATTATTACTGCAACTGTTAATTTATTTTTGGAGGATTCTTGAAAGTAACCTTAAAATTGGAAAGAATAAAGCATTGTAAAAAAAGATTATTATTGCAAGATTTACCCTCATATTGAAAAAGTGTGACCCCTCTTACCTACTCCAGCTATCCAATTTGCTTGGCGTTTGTTCCATCATCTCCATTTTATGGCCTTCTTATCCACTTTAGGGTTGAGGGGAGCCTGTGCCTATCCCACCAGCTCTGAGTACAAGGTAGGACTCAGCTCTGACTCAAAGTCATTTCCATGTACGTGCGCACACCACACACACACACACACACACATTTATACAGGACTAATTTGGAACAGTTATTTGTGAGGCCAGCAGGGGGTGCTTACCCTGTGGTCTGATTGTGAATCCCAATGCCTTAGTGCAATGATGAGGACATTGTGCTGTAAAAAATGGGTGCCATCTTTTTGATGAGATGTAAAACCAAGGTTCTGACTCTCTGTGCTCATAAAAGACCCCTTGTCATCTTTTGATAAGAGTAGGGTGTACCCCAATGTTTTGGATAAGTTGTTCATCTCAACCTGGTCATTCTACCCTCCTAATTATCCCCTGTCCCTTATCAGCTAACTATCTCTTTCAGTCTTTCACCACCTAATAGCTAATGTATGGTGAGCAAGCTGGTGCAAGAATGGCTGCCAGGTGGATGCTGCATATTGGTGATGGTTGACATAGCTACCCACTATGTTAAGTGTTTTGGGTATTTAGAAAAGTGCTATAAATGTTATTAGTCATTTTATTTTTATTATTATTATTATTATTATAAAAAATGTCCTGAGAAGCAGGAGACAAGATAGGGTGGAGATCAGCAGCAGTGGCCTCTTCAGGATGGCAGTGGAATTAACATCTGCTGTGACCTCTGACATCTGTACAAACAGGTACCTGGGAATGCATGTCCGCTTATTCCAAAGAGATCCTTTAGTTTGTATTTTATGATTTTTTTTTTCTCGGGAGTAGCAACTTTAAAGTATAAGACAGATGGAGAAACTGACCTCCTTTCATTAATTCATCTTGTTAGAAGTCTTTGGCCTCCACTCACATGTCCTCCCCCTGCATCTTAAATTATTTCTCTGTCATTGCAAATGTCTTAGAGTTAAAGTTACAGATGGCAGGAGGAGAGAGCAGACAGCTGTGGCACATTCCTTTTCATGAGATAGGCACCCCATGTGACCTTTGACTTCTGCACATGGATGGCATTGAGGCAACTTCTATGTATGCGGCAGGGGTCCCTAATATTTCTGATTTTGTCATTTGTAATAGGAAAAAGCACAATAAAGTGCCAGCTTGATGTGATAAAACTGTGTCTATAAATAAATAAATAAATCCGATCGGTTACATTAAGTCTCCTGGGAGTGTGCTGCCCATTATCCATTGCCCTGGCACCACTATCTCACTAATAAAAACAGAGAGCAATGGCAGGAGGTGTAGGCGCACTATCTCCCGGAGGATGTCCGGGTTCCTCGCCATAAATGTGCTAAGCTGTCCAAGGGTGGGGGTCTGGGGGTGGCTGATGATCCTCGCCTGCTGTCACGCTTGATCTATGCAGATGTCAACATTTTAAAAGCACTGTCGGAAGTCTCCGTGAGCGAGATGGTGTCCGGCCGCTGCACACCACGGCTCCTTAATGCATTAAAAATCGTTAACCATATCTACGGAGAGCCATCACTGGGCCCCTCGCCATCCCCCAGCCAACCAATATGTTAAAATAAAAGTAAAATAAAGAGCGTCCTCTGGAACATCTGATCCATCAGATAATTGTAATAGCCTCCTCTCTCAATCAATGTTTACGACACCCGGAGCTGCCCCTAATGTTTCCGGCGCTCCTCCGGGCCTCGCTCAAAAATTCTTAATTAAGCCCATTCCTTCTGTTTACAGTTGAACCAATTACACCTTTTCAGCCACTGTGATAAAAACAGTAACAGGTTGTGATGCTCTCCTCTACTCACTACATCTCTCCATCACTCATGGCCCAACACTCCCATTCTGGCACAGCCCCCTCTACCTTCCAGTGTCAGTCTTCAGCCCCAGCACCTCTGTCCCATCCCATGGAGGTGCCAGTGAAGTGTCATGGAGAAGCTGTCTAGCCTTTCTCGCTTAGGGGTATAAAAGTGAGCAGGAGATATTGACTGGCAAATTGATCTGTTCTGCTCCTGCTGGGCATGCAACTGGCCTTTAACTGGACACTAGACAATAAAATAGCCCAGTTGGATGTAGCTTAAAGGTTAGCCCAAAATATCAACTGTGCTGGACACAGCGTGAAGCTCAAACCTCCACTTTGTATAAATGACCACTGCACTCAGCTTGGCTTCTGCCCATGGCCTAAACTCTGCTGTGATAGCTGACCGTTCAAAGGAATGCCCTCTGAAGCCGCTGGTCCATTCCATCTTAATCTGGAAGCTATTGTGGCCAATGTTGGAAACAGGCTATGGCTAGAATTAAGACTAGAAGCAAAAAAGAGAAAAACAAGCTTGCATCTGCATCAAAAGTCAAAAACACTGACTTGCTAATCAAAAATTGGAGATCAGAAAACTCAAGCAAAAAATCCTTGACTGTAACTAAATTTTCTTCATTATAACTATTGTAAATCATGGTGTAGATTCAACATTACATTTATTTTATTCACAAGCTTGGATGTGGAACCATCGATGCCACCATCTTATATAGGGGCAACATTATGATGTAACACATTACATAACCACTGTGCCACATTTTTATGCCACTCCATGGTCTTAGGAATGGCACCTATTTTTGTCATGGAGTGGGTAGAGCATGCCACAATCCATTCCAGTCAAGACATTTATACTCTGGTAACTGCTGGTGACCAGCCATGAGCCTTAGTTTAGAGAGCTGGACAGAAGCAGCTCCTTAACACTTTGAGCAAGAGAGAATCCACATGTACATTCAGTTAGAGATGTGCTTTCTATAACATTCACTGAGCTCTCAGTCAGCCTCTACCCTGCGCACACACCAATGGGCCACTACCCTACTCCCACTCATAGTGTAAATCCTGTCAACTATACCAAGTGTTTGGTTATGGAATGGGTGGGACACACCATGATTCATTCCAGTCCAGATATTTGCACTGTGGTAATTGCCAGAGGCCAACCATGAATCTACAACATCTGGATGCAGCATGAAGCTCAAACCTCCACTTTGTTTAAATGACCACTGTACTCAGCTTGACTACTGCCCAAGGCCTAAACTCTACTGAGACGGCTGATGGTGCCTTACCAATACTCAAAGGAGTGCTCCCTTATGCCACTGATCCATTCCATCTTCATCAGGAGGCTATTGTAACTAGAAACAGGCCACATCAAATTAGACAGAAAATTGAATTAGGACTAGACACGAAAAAGAGAGTACTATCCAAAAAACAAGCATGCATTTGCACTAGAAAGTCAGATCTACCCCTCACACAAAATCAAACTGCTAATCAAAAATGGAGGTCAAGAAACTGAAGCCAAAAGTCCTAACTGTAACTAAGTTTCCTTTTCCATGTCATAGATTCAGCAGTTCTTTCATTTTATTCACAATCTTGAATGTGAAACAATATGTGCCAACATCTTATATAGGAGCAAAGTAATGATGTAATACATCCCATAATTTCTATGCCACATTGTTATGCCATTCAATGGTACAAGGCACCTGTGCTGACAAAGTATAAGGATCGGGAAATGAGACTAAAATCATTTCTGGATATTGGATTATTTTTGTATATCTTTTTAAAGTTATTTTTACTTCCCTTTATAGTTTTTTTCTGTCATTGAATTTGATTATTGCATTTACTTTCCACTATGAAGCTGCTTTAAGTTAGCACAAAATATTCTGTGTCTTTTCCATCACCATTTTGTGTGTTCCTGGGGTGCTGCTATTGCCATGACATGACTTTAGCTGCTCACGCATTTGACAATACCAGCACAACATTCTAAAAACTACTGTCAAGGCTATATCATCATCTGAATTTATGTATAAACAATTAAAAACCTTTGTGTGCATTTAGTTTGTTCTCTTTATCTCACGGTTTTCTGACTTTTTTTTGTTTAAAGACTAAGTTTTGTGTTACTGCTTAGGTATTAACAAATGACAGACCTGATTATTGGTTATGGAATTTCTGGCTAGTTTTGACAATTCATGAGGCTAAGATTCCACCAGTGAGTACAAGAGGGTTGTTGTGGTAGTCTCCTCAGTGTCTAACAGTGACCATAAGAGCAATCTTAGGTCTGAGGCTAGACACTCAAATAGTGACCACAATGGAGTTCAGAGATAAGTTATGAGGACACATAAGGAGCTCTGGTGAAAGAAGCCAGAGAGCCAGGCATTGACCACTAGGGAGTTCTTAGGGGAGAGCCCATACAGCATAATCTAATAGTGCCCAAGATAGAGGTATTAGGAACAGCACTTGAGAGTCTAGTAATGACCTCACTGGGAGGGATTAGCAGTACCCACAAAAGAGCTAAAGGGAAGAAGCCATGGAATTTGCTGTTGATCACTAGGGAGTCATTAAAGAAGAATCCAGACGGCACAGACTAATAGTGACCACGACAGAGGTCTTAGGAATGTCACACATTTTGTTGTGGAGTGGCTCAGACACACCATGATTCATTTCAGTCCAGACATTTGTACTGTGGTAACTGCTGGTGGCCAGCCATGAACAAATGACACCTAAGTTACATATGTGCTCAGAAGCAGGTCCCTAAAGCTTGGAGCAAGAAAGAATTGTTTATGCTTCTACATGTAATGATAGCCAGTGGTGTATTTCCTGGTGATGATAGATAAGCTCTCAGACAAGCTCTCAGAGTGCGTACCAACAGGCCACTACACTCCACCTACTCACAGTACAAATCCTGCTGATTATGCTAAGGATTTTGTTGTGAAGTTGGTCAGACACTCCATGATCTATTCCAGTCTGGATATTTCCACTATGGTAACTACCAGAGGCCAGTCATTAACCCGTGACACCTAGATTACAAAGGTGTTCAGAAGTAAGAGAGCAAATCTCCCATGGTGCCAAGGTAAATCAGACTGCTGTGTAACCCAAAGGTCATTGGTTTGCACCTCAGAGCTGAGAACACCCTCATGGAGTGCATTGTAGACTGAAAGAGTGAGATATTCTCTTGTGCTCAAAGTGTTGAAGAGTGCGTTCCGAGCAGTTCTGTAACATGGACATTGCAGGTTTGCAGCTGGCCACAAGCAGTTATCACAAATCCAAATTTTCAGACTTGAAAAACTGTGGTGTTTCCTGCTCACTCCATGGAAAAACAACACTTAATAGTGTAGTACTAGCCATACCTGAGGGACTAACAGTAGCCACAAGAATATTCCAGGGGAAGATTCCAAAAAACTTAATAGTGGCCAAAAATCTATTGATGACCAGAACAAAGTTGAGAAAAGAGTCCAATAAGTCTTAGAATGATTAGGAGAGAGTTGAGAATAAAGAGTCCAGCCTTACGGCTAATGGCCATAAGAGAGATTTAGGCATAGTTTCCACAAAGCCTAATAATTGACCATGAGAAAAGCCTTAGGAGACTGGTTGTAGACAGTCCAGTGGTGACCACAATGGGCTTTAGCAGCAATTCTGAAGGGACTAACGGTGGCCATCTGTACCACCTGCTGTTCAAGACAGGTAGTCCCCCTGAAGCTATGCATGTTTGGGTCCAGCCAGTACTTGGGTGGGAGATCAGCCATGAAAAGCCTGGGTTACTGCTGGAAGAGGTGGCCTTCAGGGATATTTATCCTGTGGTCTGGGTGTGAATCCCAAAACCTCAGTGCAGTGATGAGGACACTGTGCTGAGCAAATGGTGCCAACCTGCAGATGAGACATAAAATTGAGGTACTGACTCTCTGTGGTCATTAAAGATTCTTGGGCATCTTTTGTAAAGAGTAGGGTGATTCCCTGGCTAAATTGTGTACCACGGCTTGGTCATTCTGGCACCCTAATCATTCCCTGTCTGTAATCTCTTTCACTCCTTCACCAACTGATGACTAATGTGTGGTGAATGTACTGCCGCAATAGCATCTGCTGTCACATTATCTGGGTGGATGCTGCACATTGGTAGTGGTTGAAGTGGCTCCCCACTTTGTGTAAAGTGCTTTGAGTAACTGGAAAAGTATTACATAAATGTAATGTAAATGTAATTAAATATTACACAAAGGAACCTGCAGATAAAGGCTGGACAGCCTTCTACTAACCACAAGGGATGTCTTACAGACTTCACACAGCATACCTGACACCTCACTTAAAATCGTCGGAAGGTGCCCAGACCACTTAATAGTGATCATAAAAGAACATTGCATTCGAAGGCGAAAAGGAATAGTAGTGACCGCAAAGGAGTTCAGAAATTACTCTTGACTAACAGTTTCCTCATTAAAGCACTGGATGAAAATGTCAGAGCATTAATAATGGCCATAGTTGGGATTATTAGAAAAAGTCAATAAAATCTAATAACGACCAGAGTAGAGTAGAGGGTCAAGACTGCAATAACCAGAACAGTGTGAAGACAGAAGGGTCCAGACAGCATAATAGTGACCACAAAAAAAAAACAATTGAGCAAAAGTCCAGACAGTGGAGTTCAGAAATAAATCTTCAGGAACTAATTGTGGCCACAAAGGACCTCAAGGGAAAGCTTTTAAATAACATACCAGAGACCAAAGTTTAGGAAGGAGGAGTCTGTAAGGTTTATGACTGACCATAGCAGAGGTCAGAACCAGAAAATGGTCCAGAATAAATCTTAGGTGGTTAGGTCAAGAAAGTCTTAGAATGACCACAGGGAGGACTAAAAGAAAGAGTGGCAGGGATCTGTTGGCAGCAAGAACACAGCTGGGAAGTCTAATAATAATCACAAGAGAGCTTAGACAGAAAGGTCTAGAAAGTGTAATAGTGTGGACAGAAGAAAGCAGTAGGGAAAGTCCAGAGAACTTAAGAGGGAGCAGAAAAAGGCCCAAAAGGATGAGCCTGAACATGCTACTCGCTGTGTTACAGCCTGGGTGTGTTCCCTGGCTTATGTTAGTCAGTCATTCATTCTCCAACCCGCTATTTCCTAACACAGGGTCATCCCAGCCAACACAGGGCAGGAACACACACCCTAGGGACAATTTAGGATCACCAATGCACCTAACCTGCATGCCTTTGGACTGTGGGAGGAAACCCACACAGAGAACATGCAAACTCCACGCAGGTAGGACCCGGGAAGCGAACCCGGGTCTCATATAACTGTGAGGCAGCAGCACTACCACTGTGCCACCATGCCGCTTGGCTTATGTGTATTATCTTTTTTATTGTTACTTTTGATTATTTTACATGTTGTGATGGACAGCTGGCAGCTCAACCAGAACGAAACCCCCAGGACGCTAGATGGCGACTTCCATGCAGCTTAGCGGTGCCCCAGATTCCCACAGGGCATTATGGGAAATGGAGTTCAACTTCACAACCCTGCTGGGAACCATGGGTGCCACCAGGGGATGATGCAGGGAGACACTGGGATTTCTGTTTCCAATATAGCCCAGAAGTACTCCCAAGTCATGGGGTCGGAAGGACAGAAGTACTTCCGGGCTGAAGAAAATACAAGTCTCCATCTGACCATCAGTGCTGGTGAATCACATGGACAGAAGGACAGAAGCACTTCCGGGTCAAGGACTATATAAAGGACTAGTGGAGAGCCAGCAAGCGGAACCAGAGTTGGGAGGAGTGTAACGGAGCTTGCTGGGAGGTGTAGTGCAGAGGAGAATTGTATTATTTAGTGTTGTATTGCCTGTTTAATGTGGCTGTGGTGTTTTGAAGGCACATTACAAGGAGGAGAAAAGAAATTAAAATACTTCTTGGTGGTTTTACCTGGTGTCTTGGAATTTGTCTATTGGGTTTGAGGAGCGATAGCGCCCTCTAGTGTTACAATGTGCTTTTTCTCATTATGTAAATGTTATTAATATTATTGTGTTCCTTTATTATTTAGAGTTTTTGTGTGGTGTGTTTTCTTATGTTCCTTGTGTTTTGTGCGTGGTAACTCAAGAGGCGGGGTCACGCTGATGTCACTACTGCTGGGCCCGCCTTCAGCCTTTATAGTCATGTGGAGGAGATGGCGCCGGCAGAGCTTTACTGAGAGCTGTTGGAGTTCAGTCTTGTAAGTTTTTTTGGATTTGTGGACATTTTATCTTCTGTTCTCAAATTTTGTTTTTGATTTATGGATTTGAATACTGTTGGCTTTGGATTGCCTTTGAAGGAAAGTCCTTGTTGTCTGTTTTTCCATTTTTATTCTTTTTTTGTTGAATATAATATAAATTCTTTGTTTATAATGATTATTTGTTGTCATTGTTCTCAAGCCAGATACATTATGGGCTTCTTCTCCCTTGAAAGGGAGGTGTTAGTGTATTTTGGGAATTTTAAAAGTATATCTGAGTCGTGAAAGCCAGGGCCTCATTTTAGGTTGTGACAGGTCATGTCTCTGTTCCATGAGAAGTCAGCATGTCTGAGGAGTTTGTAGGTGCTCTTAACTAGGGCCTCATTTATAAAACGTAGCGTTGATTTGAGTGTGAACATACATAAACAACAAAAAAACAGAAAACATTTTATAGTTTGCTTTTTAACTCCGGGAAGACATCTGCCTGAGTATGAATTTTCTTTATTTTCTTTGTGTGAACCAACACTAACGTGGACTAGATAGATTAAGAAGCGTACAAACTGAATCCTAATTTAAAGCACGTAATTTAATAAAGTTCAATCTTGATCTTCACTGTCATGCTCATGTGTTTGGGAGGCAGCTTAAGGGCTCTGGTGATGTTAATTACCCGCCAAACCAGAGGTTGGCGCTGTGTTTTAATGTCTGCTTTCTTCCTCTGTCTGCAGAATAGAAGAATGACGGTTGTTCTACCATTGACGTCCTCCTGAACCCGTCCCTTCCTGCCTGGAATCTATATGACATAAAGTTCGGCCATTTTGAATCAGTTCCAAATTTTCATCTTTACTTTGTGAAAACTTAATTTTGCTTTCATATTTTTTTTTTCATTATACGGGGTCACATGCTTAATGACTTAATGACTATAGACCAATTGTTTTGACCTCAGTGGTTATGAAAGTATTCAAACGTCTCATGCTTTCCTACCTAAAGTCTATCACTGACCCTCTCCTTGATCCACTTCAGTTCCCATATAGGGCAAATCGCTCAGTGGAAGAGCAGTTAATTTATGCCTGCACTACATTCTTCAGCACCTGGACTTGCCTTACACCTAAGTGAGGGTCTTGTTTGTGAATTTCTGCTCAGCCTTCAATACTATTGTTCCAGAGTTGCTTCAGAGTAAACTAACCCAGTTAGGTGTACCCTATGGTGTCTGCCAGTGGATCATGAGTTTTTTGACAGGTAGGAAGCAGTATGTGAAACTGGGCCCACATCTGTCAAATCCAGAGGTGGGTAGTAACGAGTTACATTTACTCCGTTACATTTACTTGAGTAACTTTTTAAAAAAATTGTACTTCAAAGAGTAGTTTTACTGCACCATACTTTTTACTTTTACTTGAGTACATTTGTGAAGAAGAAACGCTACTCTACTCCGCTACATTGGGCAACACTCAAATCGTTACTTTTTTTCCATTTACACATTAGATACCCTATATTTTTGCCAGATAGAAGTCGCCAGTGGATCTACTGCATGACTGTTTCACCAATCAGATGTAGCAACAATAATCACATGACTCTGTTTCACCAATCAGACGTAGCCATGCAGTCACATGACCACACACAAACTTCCTGCGTCTGCAGCCTGTGAGAGACTTTTAGTCATGCGGGGCTCCTGTTTGCTGCTAAATGGTCATAGCTTCACTGCAAGAACCTTGAGAGCCAACTCCTGCTGAAGCTTAACCATCACTTCACTGAGTGAAGAACAAACACGTTTTAACCAAACATGCACAGACACAGACACAGACAGTCATGATAAAGTGAGACTTCTTGTACGTGCACAAGCTGCCTTGTTCTAACGTTATTTTCTATCAGCTGTGCTATTTGGATGGCAAGTGAATATACAGTTTTATACTGTCAGTAATGCGGGCTTTGCAACAGTTTGTCGTGGTGAAGAGAGAGCTGAGCCAAAAGGCGAGGCTGTCAATTTACCAGTCAATCTACGTTCCTACCCTCACCTATGGCCACGAGCTTTGAGTAGTGACCGAAAGAGCAAGATCGCGGATACAAGTGGCCGAAATGAGTTTTCTCCACAGTCATGTTCAGGCATCTGGTCAGGATGCCCCCTGGACGCCTCCCTGGGGGGGTGTTCCGGGCATGTCCCACTGGGAGAAGGCCACGGGGCAGACCCAGGACATGCTGGAGGGCTTCTATCTCCCGGCTGGTCTGGGAACACCTTGGGGTACTCCCAGAGGAGCTGGAGGAGGTGGCCATGGGGAGGGAGGTCTGGGCTTCCCTGCTTAGGCTGCTGCCCGCGCGACCCGACCTCGGATAAGTGGTGGATAATGGATGGATGGATGGATACTGTCAGTGTACAGTATGTCTTGTCACTGTAAGTAGTTTGCACATACATGTAGGTATTGGCTTCAAAAGCTTTGTTGTGAAAAACTGAGATTTGGAACTTTGTGTTATTTGTGCGTCTTTGATTTATTTTTACTCATTTTTTATTTTATTATTTGGAAATAGCAGGATTTGCACATTATTTTATATTTTTCTCTGTCTTACTACAACATTTCTAAAAAATAAATCCGTTTTCATGATCAGTTACTCAGTACTTGAGTAGTCTTATCACCAAATTCTTTTTTACTCTTACTTGAGTCATTTTATGGATGACTACTTTTTACTTCTACTTGAGTAATATTATTTTGAAGTAATGCTACTCTTACTTGAGTACAATTTTTGGCTACTCTACCCACCTCTGGTCAAATCCAATGTCAATTAGCATAGTCTCCCCCCAAGGCTGTGTTCTTGCACCCCTCCTCTTTTCACGTTATACAAATGACTGTAGATCCATGGACAAATCTGTACAAATCCTAAAGCTTGCAGATGACACAACCGTAGTGGGTCTCATTACTAATAATGACTTGTCTTCCTATCAAAGAGAGGTAGAATGGTGTACTTATAACAATGTGGAGCTCAATGCTATTAAGACAGTGGGAATGAGGATTGACTTCCACCGACAAGTCACTAACTGTCCACCTTTGCAAATTAATGGCCAGACTGTGTCTGTGGCTCAGTCATTTAATTTCCTCGTGATTACTTTCACTAATACATTCAGATGGGACAAGTACATCACCTCCTAATCATCAGGCAGAGATTATTCTTCCTTTGCCAGCTTAAGAAATTTGGCTTATCAAGGTGCATATTGTTAAATGTTTACTCAGCCATCATTGAGAGTATTGTGACCACCTCCATCACCGTTTGGCTTCCTTCCCTTTCTAAGAGTCAGTTGCAGCAGGTGATTTGTTCAGCAGAGAAAATCATTTACTGTTGTCTCCCAGCATTCAAAGATCTGTTCATCGCCAGAAAAAAAAAAAAAGAAAGCAGGAAAGATTACAGTTGACTCCATCCACCCCAGCAGCCGTCCATACATTAAATCTACATTACCAGGCCTATCGTGACACAAACTACACGCCATCTCTGCAGCTTCTCTCCTCAAAGTATTCAAATCCTAAATAAACTTACATAAGGTTACTCCCAACTGTTTTTACAACATATAACTGGTAACTGTGCTGTTTGTCAATTCAGAAATACTTCATACTTTCTCAGATTGTACTATTTGATATCTACAAGGGGGCACCCAAAAATAACTGGAATTGAAAAAAAACAACTGTTTTAATATATTTTGTAACAACCGACCCCTTACCCAGCCAGCAGCTACATCTCCAAGACCTGTGGCCTGGATAAATTACTGAGATTGAATCTTAATATCAAGCTGTACCTCTAACAAATAAACTTTTCCCCACAATCGATGGTGTAAACATAAGCACAAAAGAAAAGCAGATATGTAAAAATAAGTGAATATATTAAAACAGAACACAACAAAACACTATTGCACATACACCATGTAGAATATATATACAGTGGAACCTCGGTTCACGAACGTCTCGGTACACGTACAACTCGGTTTACGACCAAAAAGTTTGCCAAACTTTTGCCTCGGTTCACGACCACGCACTCGGTATACGAACACGCCAGTTTCCCTTTCGGTTTGTACATGTTCAGTCTCTCCCTCTGCATTTCCTGTGCAGCGTGCAAGAGAGAGAGCGAGAGAGCGTGACACACATACACACACACACACACAGAGGCAGAGCAAGAGAGAGCCGCGCACAAACACAGGAGCACGCGCGAGAGACACACACACAGGCACTCCAGGCTCGCAAAAGAGAGGCACACACACACAGACGTGGAAGAAAGAGGCGCGCACACACACAGGAGTACGCTAGAGAGACACACGCACAGGCGCTCCTGGCTCGCAAAAGACAGACGCACGCACACACACAGGCGCGGGAGGGAGAGGCGCGCACACACACAGGAGCGCGCTAGAGAGACACACACACAGGCGCTCCAGGCTCGCAAAAGAGAGGCGCACACACACAGACGTGGAAGAAAGAGGCGCGCAGACACACAGGAGTACGCTAGAGAGACACACGCACAGGCGCTCCTGGCTCGCAAAAGACAGACGCACGCACACACACAGGCGCGGGAGGGAGAGGCGCGCACACACACAGGAGCGCGCTAGAGAGACACACACACAGGCGCTCCAGGCTCGCAAAAGAGAGGCGCACACACACAGACGTGGAAGAAAGAGGCGCGCACACACACAGGAGTACGCTAGAGAGACACACGCACAGGCGCTCCTGGCTCGCAAAAGACAGACGCACGCACACACACACACACAGGCGCAGGAGGGAGAGGCGCGCACACACACAGGAGCGCGCTAGAGAGACACACACACAGGCGCTCCAGGCTCGCAAAAGAGAGGCGCACACACACAGACGTGGAAGAAAGAGGCGCGCACACACACAGGAGTACGCTAGAGAGACACACGCACAGGCGCTCCTGGCTCGCAAAAGACAGACGCACGCACACACACACACACAGGCGCAGGAGGGAGAGGCGCGCACACACACAGGAGCGCGCTAGAGAGACACACACACAGGCGCTCCAGGCTCGCAAAAGAGAGACGCACGCACACACACACAGACGTGGAAGAAAGAGGCGCGCACACACACAGGAGTACGCTACAGAGACACATACACAGGTGCTCCAGGCTCGCAAAAGAGAGACGCACGCACACACACACAGGCGCGGGAGGGAGAGGCGCGCACACACACAGGAGCGCGCTAGAGAGACACACGCACAGGCGCTCCAGGCTCGCAAAAGAGAGACGCACGCACACACACACAGGCGCGGGAGGGAGAGGCGCGCACACACACAGGAGCGCGCTAGAGAGACACACACACAGGCGCTCCAGGCTCGCAAAAGACAGACGCACGCACACACACACAGGCACGGGAGAGAGAGGCGCGCACACACACAGGAGCGCGCTAGAGAGACACACACACAGGCGCTCCAGGCTCGCAAAAGAGAGACGCACGCACACACACACAGGCGCGGGAGAGAGAGGCGCGCACACACACAGGTGCGCACTAGAGACACACACACACACAGCCGCTCCAGGCTCGCAAAAGAGAGACGCACGCGCACACACACAGGCGCGAGAGAGAGCAAGCGAGGGACGCATAAGGTAGAGAAGGCTTGTTTTTGTTTTCAGTTCTATTTACAGTGATCAGTTCGTTTCCTGCATTGTTGCAATGTTACTTTTCTTGGTGGTTTATTAAGTTACGGATTTTTCAAATGTTCATTTTTTCCCCTGTGCTTAAAACTCATTTAAAAAAGTGTTTTTAACGAGCAGTTCCTAGCACTATAGCGCGAACTATTGCAGTGTTAGTTTTCTCTGTTGTTCAAGGTTTTCTCAGTGTTATTCAATGTTTTTACATTTAGTTTACCATTACGCTGTGCACTCTATGGTGTAATTAACTATATTTGTGCTTGAAAACTAAAAAATATATATATTTACATACAGTTTGTACGGTACGGATTAATTGTATTTACATACAATCCTATGGGAGAAATTGCTTCGGTTCATGACCAACTCGGTTTACGACCAGAGTTTTGGAACGAATTACGGTCGTGAACCGAGGTTCCACTGTATATATATATATATATATATATATATATATATATATATATATATATATATATATATATATATATATATCTCCCTCCACCAGCACAATACCGTGACAACACTATATATATACACAACAAACCCTCCCTTGCCCCTGTAACATAACAAACAATAACGAATAACAACAGTGAATGAAACATGGAAAATGGCAATGATATTGAACTTGAGTCTGTAGTGTACAACTGTCCTGAATGTTGATGACTGGTCAACTGATAAGAGATGTGTTTGTATTTCCCGGATTAAATGGAGCAACCTCACCGTGAATCCTCGGCGCATGGTGGATGATGTAATCTGACCCCGGGGTCTCTGGTGATGAGGGAATTGAAGTCAGTCCGGCGGAATGAAAACAAACTGGTGCAAAAGCGCGATGCGGAAAAACAGCAAGTAAGTTGATTTGTGGTGGTGAAAAATGGTCTCCGACTTTCTCCTCTCTTCCCCTCCTCGTTTCCTCCTGATTGCTTAAATAGTACTGCCGGATGTAATTGATCGTAAATAGGTGTTTTCCAATTTGGGGCTGCGGTCTCTTTCCATCATCCGTCCCCCTTGTAATTTACGAGGACGACATTTACTGACGCACACAAACAGCAAACGGGACGATGGAAACAAAACGCACTCAGTACAAACATTGAACAACACTATTACTATGTAGCCCCGCTACAATTTAACTTACTGAAATTTTAATCTCCTTCAAAGTACTCTCCGTGTGAATGAATGCACTTGTCCCAACAGTTTTCCCACATTTTTGGAATTGCTGAAGAGAAACGTTGTCCAATGCCTGTAGTGATTTTTCTTTGACTTCCTTCACGGTACAAAAACGCTTTCCTTTGAGTTCTTTTTTCACGTGCGGGAACAAGAAAAAGACACACGGGGCAAGATCAAGTGACATTTCCCCTCATTTGAAATTTGAAAACCACTCGTAGACCTATGTTTTACTTAAAGCTTCCTCTTTAAAAGCAGTTTCAAGCATCATTACAGTTTCAGCAGCCATTTTCCCGAAGAGAAAACTAAATTTAACGCAGACTCGCTGTTCTGGTTCTAATTGTTTTGCAAACTTTTGTAACCCTAACATAAAAATCCTAATGCTACTGCTGCTGCTGCTGCTGCAGGACGCCATGTGGCACGAAGTGGGAAGTAGGAAGTGAGCGCAGCAGCAGTAAGCATGGTGTGTTTATTACCTCTGTGTTTGTTCTAACTTCTAAAATTTATAGTAATTCTAAAATTTATATTTTTTATTTCTTACTATATTGAGAAATTGTTCTGTTCTGTGTACTGCATTGTATTGTATTGACCCCCTTCTTTTGACACCCACTGCACGCTCAGCCTACCTGGTAAGGGGTCTCTCTTTGAACTGCCTTTCCCAAGGTTTTTTCCATTTTTTCCCTATAAGGTTTTTTCTTTGGGAATTTTTTCTTGTCTTCTTAGAGAGTCAAGGCTGGGGGGCTGTCAAGAGGCAGGGCCTGTTAAAGCCCATTGCGGCACTTCCTGTGTGATTTTGGGCTATACAAAAAATAAACTGTATTGTATTGTATTGTTCTCTCAAACAATCCTTCGCCATCCTGCTTAGTTAGCCCTTGTGAAGGCATTCCCTGTAAGTTATCTCTTTTTTCTAGTTTTATTAACTTTGGTTAGGGAATATCAAAGTAAATCTTATATTTCATCACGTAAATTCACTGAGCTTTCGGCTGTTAAGCTCTTAGTTATAAATGCTGCTGTATTTACTCCATGTTACTTATGCAAGTACTTATTAGTGTTTGTTTGTATTTGTATTTATAGTTTCACACCATTTTTGTAATTAAACATTCTCAACATCACTTCGTGGTTCCGGGAATTATTGCATGAAGGTGTTTAGCTTGCTGGATAATTGAACAGGAGATTCAGTGAGGCCAGTACACTTGCTGTTCTTTATTTTTGGGTACCCCCTCAAATATTTTTTTGTAAAGGTTTTCTATTCATTTGATGATACTATTGAAGTTTGTAAACGTTTTTGTTCAGGAAACTTGTATTTGTATAGTTGTTTGCACAGTGTCAGGTTAATGGTGGGTTGAAACTGTGTTGTCTTGATTTGGTATTGTCTTGTATGTTTTTGCACCTAACCAAAGTCAACTCTTGTATGTTTCACATGCTAACAATAAAGTGATTGTGATTCTAATTCTGATTCTGATATGTGCTGCAAACTTTGTTCATGTTTGCTACTTTCCTTACAATTATAAAGAAATGTGATCAGCGTGTCTGTGATTCTCTTTCTCTCACTCAGGAGCTACAAGGTGCCCAGGGTTTGAAATGTGCTAAAGTCTTCCTGTGGTGGCTGGGGGCTTCCCAGCTTAAGGACATGTCAGGACTGGCTAGTGAAACTCCTATTCTGTTTTGTGTGACTTTTTGGAATCCATTGTCATGTTTGTGTCACCTCTCCATGACACCAATAATGACCAGAACAGAATATAGTGACAATAAACTGATCAGGATTGATATTGATCACTGCAGAAGTCATTAATAAAAGTACCAAGTGTCTAAAATGAAACAGAATAAAGTTCAAGTAGAATACTCCAAGAAGTTTAACAGTGTCCGCACATAAGGCTCGTAGGATGGACCAGCATCCCAGCCGATAAGGACTACCTTCCCTTACCTAGCCAGAGGCCAGAATAAAGAAGAGCAACAGCACTGACATCCCAGGAGTAAATGATGGGAATCACATGTCCAGCTGGGATGCCAAAGGACAAAATTAATGGAGCATCCCGACTGGGAAAAGTAGTGGAATCTGACCCGGTCTGTGAAGACTGCCTCTCACATGCCAGTTGTTCCCCCATGCATTGGATGGCAACATCCCTTATGGTGAACCCCAATATGGATGCGCACTGAGCACCATGGGAGTTGTGGTCCCGTAAGCCCTCGCTGCTGAGTTTAGTGGGGGATGCCAGGCAGAGCTGACAAAGTGAAGGCACAGGTTCCCTCTGAATTGGAAGTGCTTTTCAGAGGCAAGCATTTGGGACCAGAAGAACTTCTGGGTTGGGGCTTAAAAGGAAGCCCTCCACTTCAACCAGGGAGTCAGAGTTGGGAGAGGAGATGGACGATACACACCTTGAAGGAGTGGAAGAGAGAAGGAGACAAAATGGATTGAGCAGTGTGAAAAGAAGACTGTGGAAGGTACACTGTTCAATAAATGTGTGTGTGTGGAGTTGTGTCTGGAATTCTGGGGTTTAGTGACGCCTCCTACAGGTCACAAGACATACATTTCCAAAAACATTTAAAGGTGACTGCTTAATAGTACAGAGAGGACAAATACAAAAGTCCTAAAATCCCATTACTGTTTAGAATACTAGTCAGTGGGTGACATCTAGAAGATCTTATAGTCACTACAGCAAGAATCTCAAATGACCACAAGAGGGCCCAATATCAAACTAAACAAAAGGATTCTGGGGAGCCAGAGGTAAGTTCAAGAGGGAAAGTCCAGCGATCCTAATAGAGAGTCCTGTCAAACTAAATAAGGAGAAACTGGAAATCTTAGTGATTGGCAAAAATGGATATAATGAGGGTATTAGAATGGATGGATTAGGATGTGACTCAGGCGCCGCCGAGAGTGGCAGCCTTTTCAGCAGCTCCGTGTACGACTTTATTTTTCTACTTATTTATTTTTACTTATTTATTTTTTTCTACTTTTATTCTACTCTTTTTTATTGATCACTCCTATCACTTTATTTTATGAGGATTCGTTTCCTGGACAGACTTACTTTTACAACGTGGGCATGGATATTTACACGCCGAGGCTCGTCTATTCAAGTACTCAACTTAGAGCGCTGAGAACAAATGCCAGTGCCAGAGTGGTAGCCTATTTACCCGGCGAGTTAAGAAGGCGGTATCGTGGCAGCAGAGCCAGCACTAAGCAAAAAATGAAGCGGCTTGCAAGAAAGTGGCGTTTTAAGCCTTCGGTGCCTTCTGTGATTCTGGGAAATGTGAACTCAATCTCAAATAAGATCGACGAACTGGCTGCACTGGTGAAAAATGTCAGTTCTTCTGTGAATTTCCCATTGGGATTAATAAAGTATCTATCTATCTATCCATCTATCTATCCATCTATCTATCTATCTATCTATCTATCTATCTATCTATCTATCTATCTATCTATCTATCTATCTATCTATCTATCTATCTATCTATCTATCTATCTATCTATCTATCTATCTAACTTGATCCATTACGCTTGAAAGTTAAGACAGAGGTAAAGAATTTAGGGGTTAATTATTGACTCTGACCTAAACTTTAAATCACATATTAATCAGATTACTAGGACAGCATCTTTTCACGTAAGAAATATACCAAAAGTTAGACCCCTTATAACTTTGCAAGATGCTGAAAAGTTAGTTCACACTTTTGTTTTCAGTCGGCTAGATTACTGCAACGCACTCCTCTCTGGACTTCCCAAAAAAGACATCAATCAATTGCAACGAGTGCAGATTGCAGCTTCCAGAATCTTAACTAGGAAAAGAAAATCCGAGCACATCACCCTAGTTTTGATGATACACTGGTTACCTGTGTCATTTAGAATTGACTTTAAAATCCTGCTTATGGTTTACAAAGTCTTAAATAATCTCACTTCACCCTATATCTCTGAATGCCACTCCCCTTACACTCCAAATCAACAACAACAATATTTATTTCTATCGCACATTTTCATACAAATGATGTAGCTCAAAGTGCTTTACAGGATGAAGAAAGAGAAAAAGAAGACAACAATAAATAAGAATTAAAATTAGGGAACACTAATTAACATAGTATAAAAGTAAGGTCCGATGGCCAGGGAGGACAGAAAAAACAAAAAAAAAACTCCAGACGGCTGGAGAAAAAAACAAAATCTGCAGGGGTTCCGAGGCCACAAGACCACCCCAGGCCCTCTAGGCATTCTACTTAACATAAATGACATCAATCAGTCCTCATTGTATTCAGGGTTCACATGGAAGAACTTGATGATGCCGGTCATGTGGACTTCACATGATATTCTACATGGTGTTCCACAAGGCTCTATCCTGGGTCAGCAGCTCTTTTCGATTTACATGCTTCCATTAGGTCAGATTATCTCGGGGCATAACGTAAATTACCACAGCTATGCTGATGACACGCAGCTGTATTTATCAATAGCACCTGATGACCCCGACTCTGTTGTTTCACTAACACAATGTCTTACTTGTGTTTCTAAATGGATGAATAGTAATTTTCTCAAGCTAAATAAAGAGAAAATAGAAATTTTAGTGATTGGCAATAATGGATATAATGAGGCTATTAGAAATAAACTTCATGCATTAGGATTAAAAGTCAAGATGGAGACAAAGAATTTAGGGGTTACTGTTGACTATAGCCTGAATTTTAAATCTCATATTAATCAGATCACTAGGACAGCATTTTTTCACTTAAGAAACACAGCAAAAGTTAGACCTCTTATATCATTGAAAGATGCTGAGAAATTAGTTCACACTTTTGTTTTCAGTTGACTAGATTACTGTAACGCACTCCTCTCAGGACCACAAAAAAGATCGTTTGCAACGAGTGCAGAATGCAGCTGCTAGAATCCTAACTAGGAAAAGAAAATCCGAGCACATTTCTCCAGTTTTGATATCACTACACTGGTTACCTGTGGTGGGCGGCACGGTGGCGCAGTGGGTAGCGCTGCTGCCTCGCAGTTGGGAGATCTGGGGACCTGGGTTCGATTCCCGGGTCCTCCCTGCGTGGAGCTTGCATGTTCTCCCCGTGTCTGCGTGGGTTTCCTCCGGGCGCTCCAGTTTCCTCCCACAGTCCAAAGACATGCAGGTTAGGTGGATTGGCGATTCTAAATTGTGCTTGGTGTGTGGGTGTGTTTGTGTGTGTCCTGCGGTGGGTTGGCACCCTGCCCAGGATTGGTTCCTGCCTTGTGCCCTGTGTTGGCTGGGATTGGCTCCAGCAGACCCCCGTGACCCTGTGTTCGGATTCAGCGGGTTGGAAAATGGATGGATGGATGGTTACCTGTGTCATTCAGAATTGACTTTAAAATACTGCTTATTGTTTACAAAGCCTTAAATAATCTCGCTCCATCTTATATATCGGAATGTCTGACATCTTATATTCCAAATCGTAACCTTAGATCCTCAAATGAGTGTTTGCTTAGAATTCCAAGAGCTAAACATAAAAGAAGTGGTGAGGTGGCCTTCTGCTGTTATGCACCTAAAATCTGGAATAGCCTGCCAATAGGAATTCGCCAGGCTAATACAGTGGAGCACCTTAAAAAACTGCTGAAAACACATTACTTTAACATGGCTTTCTCATAACTTCATTTTAGTTTAATCCTGATACTCTGTATATTCAATTAATTATCATAACTATTCATGGTGGCTCTAGAATCCGTATTAACCCCAACTCTCTCTTCTGTTTCTTTTCCCGGTTTTTTGTGGTGGCGACCTGCACCACCACCACCTAATCAAAGCACCATGATGTTCCTACATTGATGGATTAAAAGCCAGAAGTCTGCATGACCATCATCATCAAGATGTTCTGTGAGAACCCTAAATACAAAGAGAACTGTTCATTTATGTTAGGTAGAATGCCCAGAGTTGGCTGGGCGCTCTCATGGTCTGGAACCCCTGCAGATTTTATTTTTTTTCTCCAGCCATCTGGAGTTTTTTTTATTTTTTTTGTCCTTCCTGGCCATCGAACCTTACTCTTATTCTATGTTAATTAGTGTTGTCTTATTTTAATTCTTACCGTGTCTTTTTTTCTCTCTTTTCTTCATCATATAAAGCACTTTGAAATACATTATTTGTATGGAAATGTGCTATAGAAATAAATGTTGTTGTTGTTGTTGTTGTTGTTGTTTTGGCCTTTAATCCATCAATGTAGGGACAGCAAGGTGCTTTGATTAGGTGGTGGTGGCGCAGATCACCACCACAGAAAACCGGAAAAAGAGAAGAAGAGAAAGTAGGGGTTAGTACAGATTTTGGAGCCACCATGAATGGTAATGATAATTAATTGAATATACAGAGCATCAGGATTTAACTAAGATGAAGCTATGAGAAAGCCATGTTAAAGTAATGTGTTTTCAGTAGTGTTTTAAAGTGTTCCATTGTATTAGCCTGGCAAATTCCTATTGGAAAGCTATTCCAGATTTGTAAATCGTAACCTTAGATCTTCAAATGAGTGTCTGTTTATAATTCCAAGAGCTAAACTTAAAAGAAGTGGTGAGGTGGCCTTCTGCTGTTATGCACCTAAAATCTGGAATAGTTTACCGATAGGAATTCGTCAGGCCAATACAGTGGAGCACTTTAAAAAAAAATGCTAAAAACACATTGTTTTAACATGGCTTTCTTATAACTTCATTTTAGTGTAACCCTGATATTCTGTATTTGCATTTATCATTTTTTTTTCTTCATGTCTCCAAAATCCATACTCACCCTTGCTTTCTCTGTTGTTCTTTTTCCAGTTTTCTGTGGTGCGCCACCACCACCTGATCAAAGCACCGTGCAGTCTCTACATTGATGGATTGAAGGCCACAGGTCCACATGACCGTCATCATCTAATTCTTCCACATGAAACCTGAAAACCAAGAGGACTGATTGAGATCATTTATGTTTGGTAGAATGTCCAGTGGGTCTCGGATCCCCTGCAGATTTTGTTTTTTTCCCTACCCCTTTGGAGTTTTTTTTTTTGTTTTTTCTGTCCTCCCTGGCCATCGGACCTTACTTTATTCTTTTTTAATTAGTATTGCCTGACTTTTATTTAATATTTCTTTTTTTTCTTACTTCATCTTGTAAAGCCATTTGAGCTAAATCATTTGTATGAAGATATGCTATACAAACAAATGCTGTTGTAGGCCTAAAAGTGAGCAGAAGATTAGGATGGCTAATAGTGACCATAAGAGAAATCAAGAAAAAGGGAGACCAGAACTGAGGTCAACCACAAGCACCTGATGATCACAAAAATCAGAACAGATCTTAAGGAGTCTGCTTAGTTCAGTGATGACTACTGCAAAGACGGAATGGGATTCCATTGACAGGAGCTCATAAAATGTACTCAAACAGGTCTGTAATAAAAAGCCAACAAGACCAATAGTAACCAGTTGTGAGAATACTGGGAATAGTGTATGATGCTGTCCAGACCACAGTATTCACCTGCAGAGCCTAATTATGACAGCAGTCCAGAAATTTTAAAGGTGAACACAACACTGATCAAAGTAGCAATCTAGGGAGCCCATGAGTTCAGTGTGGAGCCTAATAGTGACCAGAAGGTAGGGACAGACGTTAGATGATTAGCAACTGCCCTTCTGCCCCCTCACTACGCCACTAAGCTGACCCTTACATTGACCAGAAGAAGAGTACTGTAATGTTAAAGCAGAGCAGATGAGTGACGGGTTGAATTGGTAGCCCAATTGCAGCCTCTGGAGGTGTGAATCCACATCAAGCTGCTTGGGTCACTCCCCAGGGACAGGTTTTGGTCCAGTTAGTCCAGGACAGAGCTGACACATCACCCAACACCACTGAACAAATAAACAGTTAAATGAGGAAAGGGCCAGCGCATCCCTGGACTAATCCTTGTCAATGCAAAATGCCCCTTGACCTCAAGGCAAGCCAGTGGGCAAACATTAGCAAAGGTCAGGGCAAGCTCTTTTCAGCTTCAGCCATTGTATGGTTTGGCCACCATGGACAGGGCTGGTTTAGCAGCTCTGCAAATTAATGGCACAGAGCAGGGGGTGGATGCTAATCTTCTAAAAAGGGGCCTACACGCGTTGTTCATTTGACACAATTCCTCTACAGCTGGAGTGCGTCCACCACTAAGAGGCAGAGGGACGATTGATGGGTCCGCCAGAGGCACGTGTATGGGTCGCAGAGGTCACCGAGATACAAAGGCCAAAATCACCAGAGGGAAAAGTCCGTGGTGCCGCCCACACACGACAGGTGCTGAATGGGGGTTGTGGTGTTAGTGGAGACCTGGAAATGCCTTTTTGTTACTCAGCAGCTTTGGGTGGCACACCTGATGTGCTGGGGCACCAATACATGGCATATGATAATGAGTACATACAGTACGTCTCCCTACAGCGTAGTCTAGAAACAGTAGATCTCCAAACATACTCACTATTGATGAGAAATGGATAATAACACATCAAAAAAATGTATGGACAAGTTTTATACATGGATTATACAACCTCTTTTTGAGGTCTTCACATGGTTGAAAGTGGATATCCTCCCAGTGGCAAAAGAACTGCTAAGGAGGTACTGAGGGATTTGGAAATCGTAGAGAGAGAAATACTGTTTAGATTAAATAAGTTGAAACCAAAGAAATCACCAGGACCAGATGATATTTATATCTGTGTTCATAAGGAGGTTAGAGAGTACATATATAAACCCTTGATGTATATTTTTAGGAAGTCAATGTGCACTGGAAAATTCCAAAGGACAGGAAAATGGCAAATATTATCCCGTTATATAAAAAGGGTGACCAGGTAGATCCAAACAACTATGGGCTAATAAGCTTAAAGTGTATCAAAGGTAAATTAATGGAAGGAATTATTAAGGGAAAGACTGAACAACACATGGTCCTGTCTTCTGGACCTTCTCCAGTGCTGCTTTTGTCTTTTTTATAATATGGAGACCAAAACTGTACACAGTACTCCAGATGTGGCCTCACAAGTGAGTTATAAAGCTTAAGCATAACCTCCTTTGACTTGTGGCCCACACATCAAGTGCACTATACAACTAAACATCTTATAAACCTTCTTAAGAAACTGTCAGACAGCTAGTTCAGAGTTCTCTATGACTCCCCAGTTCTTCTCGTAAGGAGCATTTTAAAGTTTCAGACCTCCTATTGAGCATTCAGTTCTTACATTTCAGATTTCTAAATGTAATACTTTACCTTTAAAGGTGGAAACATACAAGAGAGGAGGGTGTGTTGAGAAGATGGAAAGAGTACTTCGAGAAGATGATGAATGAAGGGAATGAGAGAGAGAGAAGGCTGGATGATGTGGAGATAGTGAATCAGGAAGTGCAATGAATTAGCAAGGAGAAAATTAGGACAGCTATGAAGAGGATGAAGAATGAAAAAGCCATTGGTCCAGATGACATACCTATGGGAGCATGGAGGTGTTTAGGAGAGATGGCAGTGGAGTTTTTAATCAAATTGTTTAATGGAATCTTAGAAAGTGAAAGGATGCCTGAGGAGTGGAGAAGAAGTGTACTTGTACCAATTTTTAAGAATAAGGGGTATGTGCAGGACTGTACTAACTACAAGAGGATAAAATTGATGAGCCACAGCATGAAGTTATGGGAAGAGTAGTATGTTAAGATGGGAGGTAATGATTAGCGAGCAGCAGGATGGTTTCATGCCAGGAAAGAGCACCACAGATGTGATGTTTGCTCTGAGGGTGTCGATGGAGAAGTATAGAGAAGGCCAGAAGGAGTTGCATTGTGTCTTTCTGGACCTGGAGAAAGCATATGACAGGGTGCCTTTGAGAGGAGTTATGGTATTGTATGAGGAAGTCGGGAGTGGAAGAGAAGTATGTAAGAGTTACTTGGATATGTAGTGAAGTATGAGAGTGGTGAGGTCTGCAGTAGTAATGACGGATACATTCAACGTGGAGGTAGGATTACATCAGGGATCGGCTCTGAGACCTTTCTTATTTACAATGGTGACGGGCAGGTTGACAGACGAGATTAGACAGGAGTCCCTGTGGACTATGATGTTTGCTGATGACATTGTGATCTGTAGCGAGAGTAGAGAGCAGGTTGAGGAGACCCTGGAGAGGTGGAGATATGCTCTAGAGAGAAGAGGAATGAAGGTCAGTAGGAACAAGACAGAATACATGTGTGTAAATGAGAGGGAGGTCAGTGGAATGGTGAGGATGCAGGGAGTAGAGTTGGCGAAGGTGGATGAGTTTAAATACTTGGGATCAACAGTACAGAGTAGCAGGTATTGTGGAAGAGAGGTGAAAAAGAGAGTGCAGGCAGGGTAGAATGGGTGGAAAGGACTGTCAGGAATAATTTGTGACAGACGGGTATCATGAAGAGAGAAAAGGAAGGTCTACAAGATGGTAATGAGACCAGCTATGTTATATGGGCTGGAAAAGGTGGCACTGACCAAAAAACAGGAGACGGAGCTGGATGTGGTCGAATTAAAGATGCTAAGATTTGCATTGGGCGTGATGAGGATGGACAGGATTAGAAATGAGGACATTAGAGGGTCAGCTCAAGTTGAACGGTTGGGAGACAAAGTCAGAGAGGCGAGATTGTGTTGGTTTGGACATGTGCAGAGGAGAGATGCTGGGTATATTGGGAGAAGGATGTTAAGGATAGAGCTGCCAGGCAAGAGGAAAGAGGAAGGCCTAAGAGAAGGTTTATGGATGTGGTGAGAGAAGACATGGAGGTGATGGGGGTAACAGAACAAGATACAGAGAACAGGAAAATATGGAAGAAGATGATCTGTGGCAACCCCTAATGGGAGCTGCTGAAAGAACAAGAAGAAATGTAATATTTTACCTTAATTCACATTAAATTTAATCTGTCACAATTTTGCCCAAGTCCATATGCTGTCCATCCTTCGAATGATTCTGGTTCATCTGTCATTCTACCTAGTTTGGTATTGTCGTCAAACTAGCCTGGCCTGTTCTTTATCCTCTTTTCTGATTGTTTATGTATATTACAATGAGCCACGACCCCAGCCCTAACCCCTGAAGGACACCACTCTTAACATCACCTAATTTAGAAGAAGTAGTTCACAATAAAACCCTTCTTTTCCTCTGTTTAAGCCATTTCTGTACCCATCTCCACACCGTGTCTTGATCTCCGCTATCTTTTAGTTTGATCTTCAGCCTCTGATATGGTTCCTTATCAAAAACATTCAGACAATTAACATAAATAATATCATATGCACCTCTCTGTTCATCTGCTTTTATTGCTTCCTTATAGAATTCCATAATACTAGTAAAACATGACATACTGTATTTGTCTGAACCCATGCAGACTCTTCACTATTCTCCTGCTTTGAACATTTGATGTTTATGTTCTCCTTAACAATGACTCCAGTTAATTTATCCATAATGAATGTTAAGGTTTACTGGCCTAAATAACAAATTCTTTGGCGCATATGGGTGGCACATTAACGCAGTGATAGTGCTGCTGCCTCGCAGGAAGGAGATATGGGGTTGACATTCTAGGTGTTCTCTGTGTGGAGTTTGCACATTCTCAATGTGTTTGTGTCGACAGTCCAAAGACGTGAATTGGCACTGCTAACTTGGGCCTAGTGTGTGTGTGTGTGTGTGTGTGTGTGTGTGTGTGTGTGTGTGTGTGTGTGTGTGTGTGTGTGCGTCCTGCGATGGACTGGTGCCCTGTCCAGGTGTTGTTCCAACCATGTGCCCTATGATTACTGGGATAGGCTCCAGCTGCCCCAGGATCCTGTTCTGGATAAGCAGGTTAGAAAAGATGGATGGATGAATAAACACAAGCACACTCGTATTGTAGATCATGTTCACACACCCACACCTATACAATCATGCAGATATTCAATATTTGCCTTGTTAACAAAGAATTGTGTATGTCCACCCTTAATGTTCACACACACACACATGTGCCACCATTTGTACTCACAATGAGTTCATCTATGTACACAGGCCCCATTTCACAGTCCCAAATACACAGATTGCACACACTCACTCACACAATGCAGGCAGGCACATCGAGCTTCCCTTCTTTCATCCTGATTAGTGAGTCACAAATCTACGGCAGGATCTGCTGGTCACTTGACGGCCACTCAATGGAAAGTGACCTGCCTACTTCAGATAATGCCGAGGTCAGCCTTGCTCCTTGACCTCTTGGCTATCCTCTAGGGATTGGACACTGAGAGATTTTTAACGTGATTACTTGAGTGAGAGTGGGTTGCCTTGTGAAAGCAGTGGGCTGGACCGTAAGAAAGCCAACAGTGGGGGCCCAACAAGTGACCAGCTAGACTGTTTACCCCACACTAACACTGCCATCATTCTCTGAAATGCCCATACAGCATGAAGCACTGAATGGCACCTCAGACCCAGACACTCTTATGTGGAGCAGGTGAGCCACCCCCATAGACTACAGGTTTGGTGGTCGACAATTGTAATTTCAAGCTTCTGGCAACTTACCTGGTTTGGTTTACCTGTTGGTATTCTACCCACTGTATGTGCCAATGGATCCTCTACCCACCTGCCCTCTCCAGTTGATGTATTCCTTACTCTCAAACTCTTGATTTAAAGTGACATTTTTAGAACTGTAAACTCTAGCAAACAAGAGCAGCAACTCCATAAATCTACAGATGTTCTATGGTATTAAAGTCTGGGCTTTGGATGGGCCACTCAAGGACACTCAGAGACCTGTCCTAAAGCCCACTCCAGCTTTGTCTTGGCTGTATACTTTAGGTCATCATCAAGCTGAAAGAACTTGTACCCCAGTTTGAGGTTGCATGCACCATGGTGCAGATTTTCTTCAAGAACCTCAATATATTTGGTTCCTTCCCTCAATTCTGACTGGTCTTCCTGCCACTGCCACTGAAAAACACCACCATAGCATGATACTACCACCAGCATGCTTCACCATAAGGATGGTATTAAACAGCTGATGAGCAGTGCCATAGTGCTTGGTGTTCTGTCCAAAAAGTTTAATTTTTGCATGATCACACCAGACGACCTTTTTCCTTTTGCTTTCATAGTGTTTTAAACTGTCATATGTGTTTTACTCAAGAGTGGCCTGCCATACTACCTTAAACACCTGATTGATGGAGTGCCACTGAGATGGTTGTCCTTCCAAGAGGTTCTTCCATCTCAGCAAAGGACATATGAAGCTCTTTTAGAGTAACCATTGGGTTCTTGGTCATCTCCCTGATCAGACCCCTTCTTGCCCGGTTACTCAATTTGGCCAGATGGTCAATTCTAGGATGAGCCTTGGAGGTTCCAAACTTCTTCCAGTTCACAATTATTCAGGTCACTTTGCTGTTGTGAAAATTCGAAGCCTTACACATGGTGTTATCCCCTTGTCCTGATATATGCCTCACCATAATTTGATTGTGGAAACCTACAGAAAGGTCCTTGGACTGTCTTGAGATGCAGTGTGAATTGTAGGACCTTCTACACGCAGGTACATGTGTGTTTTTCTAAATGATGTCCAATCGATTTAGTTTGCCATAAGGTGTCCTCTAATTGAGTTCTAGAAACATCTCAAGGAGAATTAGAGCAAAATGGCTAGACCTAAGCACAATCTGGAGTGCTGCAGCAAAGGGTCTGAACACTTCTAGGAAACCTAGGGATTTCTGCTTTTGATTTTCAATCCATTTGCCAACGTCTCTCTAAAAACACGTCTTCACTTAACCATTATCGGTTATTATTGAGTGCAGATTGATGGGCAAAATGGCAAATTTATCTATTTAAAATTAAATCTACATCACAAACTGTGCAGAGAGTGAAGGGGTCTCAATACTTGTATTAAAGTATGTGTATGTGTGTAAAATTCAGAACATCTATTTTTTTAGCATGCAATTAAACTGATCATGGCACCAGAGAGCAGCACATGTTGCATGTTCATTAACATGTGCAAGTAAGAATTTCACTGTTCTCTGTACTTGTGACTATAAGGACCCCCTAAAATTATTGTATTGGGGTTAAAATAAACATACATTATGTGGTAGTAAGGCTTACAATATTTCATTTGCATCCTGCTTTAATACAGGATTATATGAATGCATAGATAAGAAACATATAAGCTCATATGGATGAGTAAATGCTTTCCAGGAAGAAAGAGGATAAGTAGGTTGATGAGATGTTGGTACAGTAGATATGCTGATGGATATTGGGATATATGCAAATACCCAAAAACATCCTCAATCATCTACTGATATTATATAATTTCTATCAGACTGTACAAGCACTAAGCTCAAATAAAATAACCAGTGTGTATATGCGCTTGTAAGAAAAAATGAAATAAGAGTAGCTTCACTGACAAGTAACAAGACCATTATCAGCTGTCTGGTTTTAGCTGAAGCAACGGTTGGTTTGCTTTTTTAATTTTGCATTTTTACATAATTTTCAGGCTAGCCACCTGCAATGGCTTTCCAAATACTCTCAGCCATCACAACTGACCTACAATAAGAGGGAAAGATTATGGCTTGAAGTTTTAAAGAACACCTCAGGTGGATTAAGAAGAAAGGGCACTCAGTGCATACAGACATCTCCATTGGCTTATGAAATGACTGCTCAAGGTGAACTAACTGATGCAAAGCTTGCTGCATGGACTTCTATTTAAAAGTGTTTGATATGGAGGCTCTGATCGGGGCTCTTGAGAGACTAAGTGAGTAGTCTGAGTGACTGGGTTTGCGAGTGTCCTGGATAAAAACCAAGATCTTCTTGGGCACAGCCGTCAGCAGTGTGTCTGTCTGTGGAGAGAGTGTCGACCTCATCAAGAGGTTTACTTACCTCGGCAGTGACATTCATGAAGTCAGTAGATGGATTGGGAGAGCAAGTGGGGTCATGAGATCACTGGAAAGGGGTGTGTGGTACTCCCAATATCTTTGCAAATGGATGAAGGTCCAAGTCTTTAGAGTCCTGGTGCTTCCTGTTTTGCTATATGACTGAGAGACATGGACACTATCCAGTGCCCTGAGATGAAGACTGGATTCCTTCAGTACTGTGTCTCTTCAGAGACTCCTTGGGTACCACTGTTTTGACTTTGTGTCCAATGAGCGGTTGCTCGCAGAGTTCCAAATGAGGCACATTACCTGCATTCTTAGGGAGTGTCAGTTACGGCACTAGGACCATATGGTGCAATTCTCAGAGGGTGATCCGACTTGTAGGATCCTCAATGCTGAGGACCTGTGTGGTTGGACCAGGCCAAGAGGATGCTCATGTAAAACCCGGCTGCAGCAGATAGAGGGTCATTTCTGGAGGGTGGGATTGGACCGTGTGTCTGCTGGGTGGTGGGCAGTCAACTGGGTTCCCGAGCTGTTTTGTCATGCGGTAGGTGTGGAAACATGCTGTAACAGTGCAACCCAACCTGACCTGACCTGCCCTGATATGTCTGTTTGTTCTGCAAATAAATATAAATTTAGAGGTCAACAGAGTTGGTTGTTATGTGTTTAGTGACACTGGCAATCACTGAGGGGTTCAGGGAAGTGAGATGGCTTCCTGACTAACCCAGATAGTTTGGGAGAATCTAACCAAGGGCTAGTAAGATAATGGGTACAGTGGTTATAAACTGGGAGCAGGCACTGATCTGTAGTTCTGGCAGAGAGATGGTCTTCCATTGTGAAGGTATCTGCAGGTCAGTATGCTTCACGCTTTGGATGGTGTGTTTGTGATAATGTGCAGTATTCAAACATGACCTTTAGTCTGATGGCCATAGAACCTTCTTCCAGCCAACTTCAGAGTCTACCATATTCTGTCAAGACGTCCTGTGTGTTTTTTCTCTTTGCTGCTTTTCCATGAAGCTGCGACTGGTGAAGCACCCGGGCACAGTTGTTCTCTGCACAGTCTCTCCAACCTTAGCCAATGTAGCCAGTAAATCTTTTAGAGTTATCAGAGTTCTCTTGGTGGCCACCCTCACAGGACTTCTTCTTGAACAATGAATCACTTTTTATGGATTGTCTGCTCAAGCACATATACAGACATGCCTTACTCATTCTGTTCTTTTATGATTGACAAGAACAGAACACTTAAGAAAACCGAGATGTATTTTGTTTAGATAGATAGATAGATGTGAAAGGCACTATAAAATAGATAGATAGATTATTTGCCTTAGGTGTATTTACATTTATTGTATACTGTTTCTTCCCACAGTCCAAAGACATGCAGGTTAGGTGCATTGGCGATTCTAAATTGTCCCTAGTGTGTGCTTGGTGTGTGTGTGTGTGTGTGTGCGTGTGTGTGCGCTCTGCGGTGGGCTGGTGCCCTGCTCAGGGTTTGTTTCCTGCCTTGCACCCTGTGTTGGCTGGGATTGGCTCCAGCAGACCCACGTGACCCTGTAGTTAGAATATAACGGGTTGGATAATGGATGGATGGATGGATGGATGGATGGATGGATGGATGGATGGATAGCTGTCATCTGCAGCTCCACCCACATAGTAGTGAAACAGGACAAACTTTAAAAATCAATTAAAAAATTTTTAAAAACGTAATTCTGGTGAAGCAGAAGGTAGGTACGCTTCAACATCAAACGTTGGCACTGTATCTGATCGTGTTCAGGTCTGACTGGAGAGAGTCCCTCGTGTGGGGAGAAAAGCACGTGGCCATGATATCTCTGGCAAAGAGCAGGTACCCTATAAAACACACATAGCTCTGATATCTCTCTCAAAAATGTGAGACGTTACTCCTTAACAATCTCTAGGTGATAACGTCTGCTGAACAAACAGGTATCGTTAGATAAGCGGAGGCGAGGAAAGCTCCAACACATGGCAAGAGGCAGACCGACTCAAATGGAGGCTGGTGCATCAGTAAACCCAGAGCCGATCTCTCAGATTCGAGCAAATAAATCAGTACTACAAGCAAACTATGATACTTAGCGCAATTAGAGAAGTCGCAAAATCAACCAGAATGTTCCAGCAAATTATAGAAAAAAACAATCTAAATCCATTAAATAGTTCTCTTGTGAAAAGCAGACAGGCATACAGACAGACAGATGTTGGATTTTATCTACTCTCTATATATAAAATGCTTATCCTAAAAGTGCAACGATTTTGTGCAACGATTTTATGTGATGTTTTTATATCACGTTTTTTGTCACGCTTTAAATCAGCCTTATTTTAAAACCTACATATATATGTTTGGTATCATTCATTTCAGGATTTATTGAACTTTAATGTGATGTTGTTAGATTTTCAGAGTCTTATTCTGTTTTTAAATTATAAACTATAAAATATCAAGAACTCACGTCCCGTGAGACTAGACTTTGTGCCAAGAGATTTAACCACACCCAGGGCCAGAAATAATAGAAAGCTCCATGCGACATGCAGATCACGCAGCATGGCAACAGCAGCAAGCCAGCAGATGATCAAGCAAAGAGGAGGTAAAAAAAAAACTGTATTTGTTTCCCATTGTATCACCATTTAAGAGGGGGTTTCGGAGGAGCGACTGCGTCTCCTTGGGGTGCGTTCAGCCCTCCTCTTCACAACACGAGCATTAGAGATGCAAAGTGGCAGGTGCGTAGCGCAGGCCGGGGAGGTTGGCGAGCAGAGGGTAACTCCCTAGTAGATAGATAGATAGATAGATAGATAGATAGATAGATAGATAGATAGATAGATAGATAGATAGATAGATAGATAGATAGATAGATAGATAGATAGATAGATAGATAGATAGATAGATAGATAGATAGATAGATAGATAGATAGATAGATAGATAGATAGATAGATTTAGCTGCATATTCAGTGGCTTGGATATTTTCTTGTCTGCAGCCCCTGACTTGTGCTTATCATGGAGCTGCTTGGAGTGGTCTTCTGTCTTCATTGTGAAGGTTAGCCCACCATATCAACTCCCCACAAGTTGGCTCTTCAACATTCAGGTGCATTTAGATGGCAATCAAGTGAAACCCCAGACAGGTGACCTCCATTGAACTAATTCTGTAACATTCAAAACCACTGGGCTGCACCAGTGAGGATTTAGGGATGTTGTATTAAAGGGGGTGAATACTTTATATTGGCACTGTATATACAGTACAAGATGAAATACAAATGGTATACACTAACACCTGTACATCTGTATTATGTACATTTTAGCAAAATAATCAATCAATTCATTCATTCGTTCATTCATTCATTCATTCATTCATTCATTGCCTTGCATTTTCTTTAATTATTCATATTTCATAATTAACTCAGGCTCCATTTTGAAACCAGTCAGAATAAATGGGGGTAGCTGCAGGGGCGGACTGGCCATTAGGGAATTTGGGCAATGCCCGGTGGGTCGCGGACTCTGGTCTGGTCATGGGCCGACCGTTTCATGAAATAAATTTTATTTACTGGTTACTGTTTGACATTGAAATTAATATTCTAAACTACTAAACATTATCTGTCTGGTACTGTGATTTATATAGTCCTATATAATATACTGTATTACGTCATCAAGTTGTTTTAGTTGTCAGTACACAACGTTGCAATGAAAAATTGGGTCAGAACTGCCTTTTGCCGATTTCTGTTTCGATACCGCTACATTTTCGCTAGCATATACATTACTGCAATTTATTTTATCTCATATCTAGTATTTAAATTCTTCGGTACTAATAATTAGTTTAGATTATGTATTATGCATTTTATTGTTCTCTGGTCGTCGGTGTAAGTGATAATTAATGGTTTTCAGCTGCAATTATTAGTATGATGAAATATAGTTATAAAGCACAGGATAGGAATTTTTCATATTAGGATGGGACATTTCTAGTTTATCATTAAGTTAATGGAACATTTCAGTCATGTGAGGTTTTCTTTATAACCTCGGTTATCATGTATTCCATTGTAAATGAGCAGCTACTAGCCTACTAGGGTACTGGCACTTGGACCTGACATTGACAGTTGACATGTGCTCTAATAACGTGTAAGCCGTGTTACTCAATTTTTATTTTCATTAAATTTTATTTCTAAGTATGTTGTCAAATTTTAAGTTGTATCTAAACAACAGTGTACAGATTAAGTTTGGCCACAGTTTAGATAGAGTTCATAACATAAGCTCATAGCAAGTAGCGAGCCACATACTCATCAGAAATTTTAAGAAAATTACAATGAATAATGGAGCTGAGTGGGTTGACCTCGTCACCTCACTCGTCGAAGGATAGCCAGTTTTGAGACCCAGTCCGCTCCTGGGTAGTTGGCATCAAGTCATGCCAAAACCTCTAATGGAGAGGTCTAGTCAAAAAGAAATGTACATGTGATTTCTCAGTTTTTTTATTTTTAATAAATTTGCAAAAACCTCAAGTAAACTTTTTTCACGTTGTCATTATGGGGTGTTGTGTGTAGAATTCTGAGGAAAAAAATTAATTTAATCCATTTTAGAATAAGGCTGTAACATAACAAAATGTGGAAAAAGTGATACGCTGTGAATACTTTCCGGATGCACTGTATACATATATAAATATCTATATCTATATATATGTGTGTATGAAAGCAGTAAATAGACTAGTATACATAGTTTAGTATGTGTGTAGTGAATGAGTGAATGAATATATGTGATTTCTGAGATTCCTTTCACGTACATATGAGCAGTTACATGCACAATTCTATATGTCTATATTGACATGTGACTCGTGTGACTTCACACCGGTTCGTGCTCTACCTTGTACTGTACATCCACTCAACCTTTCCTTTCCCTTCTGCACGCGCCAGCATATGGCTGCCTGTGTTCTGCCGTGTCCTTTTGTCTCCTGCACTTCAACGCCCACCGTGCCTCCGCCCCCCTCCACACACACCAACCTCCTGCTCTCTAACTTTGCCATCTCCGACTCTCTGATGAAAGGTTACACGGAGGAGCAGGCGCTTTATTAATGTCTGCTAACGATGCTCCTCTCACTCTGCCGCGCTCTTTACTTGTAATTAAAAGATTACACAAAGCGCCGAGTGCTTGAGTCGGAAGACGGGCCTTCAGCTCTCATCTGCAATTATGCAAGCGGCCCATCATCTCACACAAGAGGTGATCTTCACTTCTCTTCAAATGACCCCACACTCAGCCATCGATCCAAGCAGCTCCCAGTCACATGCTGCGCACCCCCCTAACTCACCCTCGCCTCAGGAAAAAGCAAATGAAAAATGGAGTGGCCGCCAGGAACCACGGAGTTGGAATCCCTGTGTGCCTCTCAGGCTGTGACTAGGAAACAAGTGGACAACCTGAGTGGTGGAATAGCACCTTCATGTGTTTGTCAGGGTGAGACAAGGGGATTGGTGGGCCTATCACCCATTCTACTGATCAAGCTGTGATATGAAACCCCTCCAAGGTACCGTTCAGTGTGGACTGACTTCAGCCAGCTGTGCCATTGAATCAGTTGGCTCAGCGCCCTGGCACACATCAGCCAGTATGAGACCTGATGAAGAGCAGATGCAGTCAGGATGTGACATTAAACAAACTGGAATAGTGGTCAAGACCAAACAGTGCTAGATATACTGAGACAAGATGACCAAAGGCCACCTTCCATAGGTTTTTTATTTGAACGCAAGCCAGTGTTCAAATGCACTGGTCAATCTGAGGTGAAAAACATGGACAACTGGAGTGGACAATCTCCAGAGTGCTATGCCAGCCTCCTAATGCAGTGGTCAGTAAAATGCATAGGGACCACTGGGTCCAACTGCACTGGTCAAACTGTGATTAGTAGACCAGTAAGCCAGCATCATCACTGTGTTTTTTTTTTCCTGTGACAAAGAGGCAACTGGGGCAACATTGTACTAGTCATCTGAGACAACGGACAAGTGGGTCAGAATCTTACAGCACTGGCCAGTTACAGACAAGTTAATGAAAGGACAAACGTCCCAGATTAGGGGTCAGTCTGAGAAAGTGACACAGCTGGGCCAGGAGAAAGAGGACCAATGGATCAAAATCCTGGAACACTGGTCAGCCAAAAGCAAGCAGCCATTAGGTAAATATTCTAATTTACCGATCAACAACACCAGGTAAGGAACTCTTTGGTCAGCATTGTGTACTGATTAGCAAAAAGAAAGCAATTATTGGCCAATACTCTGGTGTATTGGTTAATTCAAAACAGGGGACCACCTGGTCAACATCCTGGTGTACTGGTCAGTTCAACTCAAGGGACCAGTTATTCAGCATCTCCACTGGCCACCCCAAAGTAAAAGTGAAGTGATTCTCTGGATTGGCAAACTGGGATGGTGTATCCAGCAGGGTGTGCTAGCTCCCTTATTGGAATAAGTTCTTTTGTGATTGCGGCATGTTACATAACCCAAAACTATATAGATATAATATAAAAAGTTGATACCCCTCCCTTAGTGATATGGCGATAGGAAATCACATAGGTGAATTAACTTAGCTTTCTTTAATGACGGTTTACGCGGCATAACAGATGAGGACACCATGACAAGACCTTCAGGTAGTGTGTATAGAGTCTGCCAGGATTTTCTGGATCGGATGACATTATCTCCCATTCATCCATCAGCTTCAAAGGTGTGCCGGGCAATGTTCCAAGGTTTTATACTTTTTCTTCATGTGCAGGCCCCCACTTAGGTAAATCATGCCATTCCAAACAAGGAAAAAAAGATCCAATGTCATGCTGACTCTGACACACAGAAATAGTACAATGCCCAT
This sequence comes from Erpetoichthys calabaricus, assembly GCF_900747795.2. Lineage (NCBI taxonomy): Eukaryota > Metazoa > Chordata > Cladistia > Polypteriformes > Polypteridae > Erpetoichthys > Erpetoichthys calabaricus. Next base: position 144,333,537 of record NC_041405.2, read on the forward strand.
TTCACAGTTGTCCTTATCTTCTCTTCTAATGCTTGCCTAGCAGTTCTAAATGATGAGCCCCTGTGTGCTAAATCTGGCTTTGTGATAGATGTACATGTGAGTAGAAAGAAAAGTAGATTTAAAATATTTGCACAGAGCATAGTGACATATTAAACTTATATTCTGATTACAGATGGTGGTCCCCATCTTTAAGAGATGGTGTGTTCCAACTTTAGGGGGATCATACTCCTCAGCCTCCCTGGGAACGCCTATGCCAGGGTTCTGGAAAGGTGGGTCTGGCTGTTGGTTAAACCTCAAATCCAGGAGGAACTATGCGGATTTCGTCCTGGTTGAGGAACTCTGGGCCAGCTTTTTATCCTCACAAGGATTTTGGAGGGATCATGGGAGTATGCCCAACCAGTCTACATGCATTTTGTGGGTTTGGAAAAGGCATATTTCTCAGAGATTCTGTGCGGGGTACTTCAGAAATATGGGGTACCAGACCTGCTGTTACGGGCTACTCGGTCCCTGTACAAATGGAACAAATGCTTGGCTCGCATTGCAGGCAGTAAAACAGACTAATTTCTGGTGAGTGTGGGACTCTGCCAGGGGCCCACTGTCACAGGTTCTGAACTTCTAGGCACAGCCAAGGATTGGAGGGTGTCCAGTTTGGTGACCTCAGGATCATGTCTCTGCTTTTCCTTGATCATGTGATCATGTTAGCTTCATCAAGCTGTGACCTCCAATGCACACTGGGAAAGTTTGCTGTGAAATTTGAAGGGGCCAGGATGAGGAGCAGTACTACCAAGACCGCGATCATACTTCTCAGCTGGTAAAGAGTGGAGTGCCCTCTCCAGGTTGGGGATGAGGTACTACCTCAAGCAGAGGAATTTAAGTATATCAGGGACTTGTTCATGAATGAGGGAAGAAAGAAGCAGTAGATGAACAGGAGGATCGGAGCAACATCCACAGTTTTGTGGACATTATACTTGTCAGTTGTGGTGAAGAGGGAGCTGAGCTGAAGGACACAGTACTCAGTTTACCAGTCGATATATGCTCCTGCCTTCACCTGTGGTCACAAGCTTTGGGTAGTGACTGAAAGAACTTGATCATGGATACAACTGACAGAAGTGAGCTTCCTTTCCTCAGTATGGGCTCACTCTCAGAGATAATGTGAGGAGCAGAAACATTCACTGCTCCTTCACATCGAAAGGTGCCAAATGAGATGGTTCAGGAATCTAATCAGGATGCCTCCCTCAAGAGGTATTTCAGGCATGTACAACCAGGAGGAGACCTCAGGGCAGACTCTGTACATGCTCTTAGCTGGCCAGGGAATGCTTTGGTATGCACTTCCTGGAGGAGTTGGAAGAGGTGGTGGGGTAAACAGACATCTGGGCATCTTTGCTCAGACTGCTGCTCCTGTGTCCCAAACCCAGATAAGCAGTAGAAAATAGATGTATTGATGGATGATTCAGAATCCTGGCATACTGGCCAGCCCGGTGGGTCAGCATTGTGGCACATTAGGGTGCTAGTAACAATTAGGGTATAGCTATAGTGACTTATAGATTAACCCAAAATGAGGTCTCTTGTAAGCCCGATTCACACTGGGCCACTTAAGTTGTGATTCACAGACTACAGTAGATGACCAAGACACAGGCATCCTGCTCATCTGAGCGAATGGGACCATTGAGTCTTCATCTTTTTGTATCTTTCAGTCCAAGACCAGTGAACCAGTTGGCAAATATCTCAGAGGAGCAGTCGGCTATATACTCTAAGAAAACATTCTGGTCAATCTGAGACAAGGGAACCACTGAGCCAAACCTTGCAGTCTACTGGACAGCTTGTGATGATAGGATCAGGAGGCTAAAACTGGTCAGTCTGACAAAGGAGCTAACGATTTATCATACTGGTGTACTGGTATAGCTGGACATCCATTTCAGTGTATTAACCAAGCTGAAAACCCCTGAGTATATGACTACTGGTGGCCATTTTAAGGTCACATCACTTCATCTTTCTTTGGTGAAGGTGCCAATCACTCAGTCGGTTACTTTCATCCTGTGTCTTTGAAGCCAGCTCACTGGCTCGGATTAATTAACCACTGTGAGGTCACTAATGATCATGTGATGCATAGAGTGACCACTGACGGGCAATTTATCCCAGAACCCAAACCCCCTCCCCCCCCAACCAACCTCCACAGCTAAACTGAAAGCTTGTCAATAATTATTTATTTATTTAAAACTCCAGCTGCTGTGATTAAAGGACGCCATCGAGAAAGAGGCAGAGCGAAGGTCAAAGGCCAGCCAAGGAAATGGACAGCTGCCAGCTAGGCAGGCAGCAACTTCCGGCTTCTCCTTGGATTCTGTTTTCATAATCTGTACTTGAGGAGCAGGCCATACCAGCATTCCTCACAGAGATGTTTTGGGTTTTCACTTCTTAGTGATAGAAAGGTACTGTATAATCCCTACTTAGTACAAGAGACGCCAGGACTGCAATTGATGTGGCATTATCAAAAGATATGACCACCTACATCCTATTCTTATTTGCTTTGTAAAGCACTTTGTAAAGGGGTTCATGCTACAAGTCAAGTCAAGTTGGGGAGCATGCACTGGTACAGCGCGTTGCCGCACCCATTACACGATGAAACAACTCGGGATCCCGGTTGGCAACCCCTCAGTCAGACACACGGTCCAGTCCCACCCTCTGGAAATGACCCTCTATCTGCCACAGCCAGGTGTTACGTGGGCGACCCCTTGGCCTGGTCCAGCCACTCGGGTCCCCAACAATGAGGATCACCCTCGGGGAAACGTGCCACATGGCCAAAGTTCCGTAACTGACGCTCCCTCACAATGCAGGTAATGTGCCTCATTCAGGACTCCATGAGTAACACAAAGTCAAACCAACGGTACCCAAGGATTCTCCAATCAGACACACAGTACCAAAGGAGTCCAGTCTTCATCTCAGGTCACTGGATAGCGTCCATGTCTCACAACCATATAGCAAGACAGAAGGCACCAGGACTCTAAAGACTTGGACCTTCGTCCTTTTGCTTAGATATCAGGAGCACCACACACCCCTTTCCAGCGACCTCATGACCCCCCCATGGTCTCCCAATCTGTCTACTGACTTCATAGGAAGAGTCACCAGAGACATGAATGTCACTGCCAAGGTAAGTAAACCTCTCGACGAGGTTGAACTCTCTCTTCAGACAGACACACTGCTGATGGCCATGCCCAAGAGGTCATTAAAGACCTGGCTGTTGGTTTTATCAGGACACTCACAAGCCCAGACACTCAGACTCATCACTCAGTCTCTTTAGACCCCCGATCAGAGCCTCCATTGACTCTGCGAAGATCACAGCATCCATCTGCCTCCACTCTGCACAGCACTCAGAGTACCAGTGTATAGGCTGGCCATGATATCCAGCAATCTCGAGGGGATCCCGCAAACCCTCAGGATGTCCCACAGGGCAGCTCGATCAACTGAGTGCTAAAAGGCACTATACAAATTCATGATTGATTGGTTGGTCACGTGAACAGTGAGGAAACAAGAGGAGGGTGGGGGTGTGAGTGCAGCTGGCACAGCAGAGACCTTCTTCTCTGTTACCTCCACTGCAACATCAGTTTTATACCCTCTTTCCATTTTCCATTCCCTACAAATGGATGGCTCAGTCAACCTTCACTAGTGGCTTCATTTTAATTGTAAAGTTCTGGTGGTTTTGGAGGGGACGGTGCTGTAAGTTCAGTTTGTGAAGGACATCAGGGAGGCAAAGCACACTAGAAGGTTTATTTTTCCAACCATAGAGGGATTGGCAGAGACCACTACCTGGACGGGAAGTCAAGAAGCCATTTGGATGTTGACGTGGACTGCTACCTGGATGGGATGCCAAGGGGTCATCTGGGAGTTGGTCCAAACATTGTGCATGTGTGTATTCTAAGTGCTTTAGTAGTCCCGATTTCTGATGCTTTGTGTTTGTTTCCTTATAACGATTCATTGATTATCGGCTATAAACAGGACTGATCTCTGGTTTCGACTTTGACGATTGTAACGTTTCCTCTCCATGTCATCCCCATTTCCAAATCTGCCTTTCATTGTACAAGACAAGATGAAAGCAGAGTGCACTTAAGGATGGAGAACGGGGTGGAGTGGTGCACCACACAGTTCCAATATTAGACATCTTTTGCAACCATAAAAAATCCAAAAATAATTCAAAATATATAGAGATAATAATACCACAGTTATAATAACAATATCCAACCCTTTTTCTAAGTTAAGTGTTTCTCTGGTGTTATCATTTTGTTCATTTTTTTATTCATAATAAATGATGCACCACTGATGAGACTGAATAATATCGTTTTGAGAACAGACCAGAATGAACTCATCCAGACATCAGGCAACAATTGCATGGATCGTACGTGCGTATGGATCATGAATTTCCTTCTGCAGGAGAAGACAATCTTACTGAACTGTCTTGTGACAATACGCTCAAGGTAAAATTTGGCAGCATGGATCTTACTGACTTTTGGCGATCAGTAAAAGATGAATATCTGCTGCTAAGTAGTAGAAATTGCAATGATGGAAGGGTGGCATCAGAGCAAGGGAAAATTCTGTCAATGCTGGCTGACTACTGTTGGGTCCTGAAATGAGAAGAAGAAGAGTCAGGCGTGGAGTACAACTGAAGATCAGCAGCAAAAACATTTTTATCTCAGTTGAACGAAGGCAATATGTCTGCATCATTAGGCGAGTAAACACACTAAATTCAATGAAAGGTCATTTCATGTTTCTCCAAATTCCTACAGTTGGCCTAACATTACACACTGCTCAAAAAAATGAAGGGAACAATTAAGCATCCAAGTCTAACACCAAGTCAATGAAGCTTCAGGGATATCAGTCTGTCCAGTTAGGAAGCTTAACTGATTGTGAATCATCTTCAAATGCTTTGGTGCAAATGAAAAGTGACAACAGGTGACCTGGAGGGGCAACAGTAAGACAGCCCTCAAACAGGGAATGGTTTCGAAGATGGTGGTCACAGATAGTTGCTCTCTCCTTATCCTTCTGACTGATTCTTCTCTAGTTTTTTGTTTTGCTAGTGTCCTTGTCACTACTTGTAGCATACCTGTAGTTGATTCAGGTGGCACTGGTAGTCCAGCTCTTCCAGGATGGAACATCCATAACATGACGTTGCAAGAAGGTTTGCTGTGTTTCCCAGCAGAATCTCAAGAGCATGGGGGAGATACCAGGAGATGGGCCACTAAATGAGGAGCGCTGGTGGACATGCAGGCCAGTCAGTGGCATCAATGTCTTCATCATGTTGGAACTGCCTACACACTCTGGTCACATGAGGTCGGGCATTGTCCTGCAGTAAAAGTATCCCAGGGCCCACTGCACCGGCATAAGGTCTGACAATGGCTCTGAGGATTTCATCTCAGTACTCAACAGCAGTCAAGGTACCATTGCATAGCATATGGAGGTCTGTGTGACCCTCCAAAGATATGCCTCCCTAGACCATCACTGACGCACCACCAAACCGGTCGTACTCGATGATGTTGCATAACGTTCACCACAGTGTCTCCAGACTCTTTCACGTGTGTCACATGTGCTCTGTGTGAACCTGCTGTTATCTGCGAAGAAAGCAGGACGCCAGTGGCAAAGCTGTCAGTTGTGTATTCTCTGGCAAATGCCAATCGAGCTGCAGGGTGATGGACTGTGAGCACAGGTCCCACTAGAGGAAGCCCTCATGCCACTCATGAAGCCTGTTTGTGACAGTTTGGTCAGAAACATGTACACCAGTAACCAGCTGGAGGTTATTTTGTAGGGCTCTGGCAGTGCTCCTCTTCTTCCTCTCACAAAGGAGCAGATGCCAGTCCTGCTGATGGGTTGATGCCTTTCTATGGCTCTGTCCAGCTCTCCTTATGCAGTGGCCCAATAACTGGTATCTCCTCCATGCTCTTGAGACGCTGCTGGGAGACACAGCAAACCTTCTTGTGATGGCACGTATGGAAGTGCCATCCTGGAGGATCGGGACTACCTGTGCAACCAGAATTGGCTGCAGGTGCCACTTCATGCTACCATAAATGACAAGGACACTAGCAAAACTCAAAACTAGAGAAGAATCAGTCAGGAAGGATAAGAAGAGCAGCAACTGCCTGTGGGCCACCAGCTGCAAAACCATTCCATGTTTGGGGGTTGTCTTGCTTTTGCCTCTCCAGAGCACCTGCTGTCACTTTCAAGTTGATTCTCAATCGCTTATGCCTCCTAACTGGACAGATTAATATCCCTGAAGCTTCACTGACTTGGAGTTAGACTGTGACGATTAAGTGTTCCCTTAACTTTTTTTTCTATCCATGTATTTGTATTCAACTTGAAACTATCATGTTAACCAAACATTTTTCAACAAGCAAAACTTCAAAAAAAAGTTGTCTGGTGTAGTCACGGCTTATCTCAGGATTTTTTTCAGGTAACGAAAGACAAGTTTCGAGGTAAGGAAGGACTACTCACTTATCATGGTACAGCAGAGTGGTGACGTGTGGCATGATGATTAGCACATGCAAGTAAGAATTTCATTGCACTTTGTCCACGTGAGGGTAACATGACGCGGTTTTCGACTCCTCCTTCCTTTAACCTGTGGAAAGGAAGAAGACTTACAAGACTTACAGGAGGACCTCTGGCCCCTTACGCTTTGCCAGGTGTATAAGGCTACATGCACACTACTGTGTTTTCATTTAAGAATGACACTTTTAAATGATAAAGTTCTCGGTCCACACGTTTTTCACATCGTTACCAAGAGTGTCTCCACCGACACAAAAACAACCAAAAACGATGATGTAACAGGAAGTGGGAGTGTCCTCCGCGCTACATTCATTGGCAGCTTTTGTTTACAAGCAAAGAACAGCAACACAAAAATAAAGAAGATTGTTTTGTTTGGACTGACAATGAGGTGGGGAAGATATTGAGTGTAACACACAGCTGAGAACATATGATAGATAGATAGATAGATAGATAGATAGATAGATAGATAGATAGATAGATAGATAGATAGATAGATAGATAGATAGATAGATATGAAAAGCACTATATTACTATATGATATATGAAAGACACGATAGATAGATAGATAGATAGATAGATAGATAGATAGATAGATAGATAGATAGATAGATAGATAGATAGATAGATAGATAGATAGATAGATAGATAGATAGATAGATAGATAGATTAAAGGCACTATATTACTATATAATATATGAAAGACACTATAGATCAGGGGTCCTCAATCACAGTCCTAGAGGGCCACAGTGGCTGCAGGTTTTTGTTGTAATCCGTTGCTTAATTAGAAAGCAATTCTTGCCAATAATTTAATTTCATGGCTTACTGGTGCTTTAACTCTGCCATGTCAGGTAATTCTTATATCCTGGATTTTCTGGGCGGCACGGTGGCGCAGTGGGTAGCGCTGCTGCCTCGCAGTTGGGTGATCTGGGGACCTGGGTTCGATTCCCGGGTCCTCCCTGCGTGGAGTTTGCATGTTCTCCCCGTGTCTGCGTGGGTTTCCTCCGGGTGCTCCGGTTTCCTCCCACATTCCAAAGACATGCAGGTTAGGTGGATTGGCGATTCTAAATTGGCCGTAGTGTGTGCTTGGTGTGTGGGTGTGTTTGTGTGTGTCCTGCGGTGGGTTGGCACCCTGCCCAGGATTGTTTCCTGCCTTGTGCCCTGTGTTGGCTGGGATTGGCTCCAGCAGACCCCCGTGACCCTGTGTTCAGATTCAGCGGGTTGGAAAATGGATGGATGGATGGATGGATTTTCTTTCCCTTTCTAAGGATATCATCCAAATAATCTGAAGGCTAAAATGGAGGAGTAATTCTCAGTCCTTCACTTTTTCCTCTTCAATTTCCTTCCAAGTATTTAATTTAACCCAATAGTGCATGATTACACACAGGTGTAAATGGTAACAAGCTAAATGGAGAAATGCTGGTCTCTTTTGTCATTTGCATGTTATTGTTAATTAGGAGCAATTAAAAGCCAAGAATATGGCTGTTTAAGACTAAAATAAGCAATAATGGTTCAAAATCTTAACGAGCGAGACAACTAAAGTGAAACAGAAGTGTTACTTGAGCAATAAGTGCTTCTTATTAAGCAATTGGGTTGGAGTCAATCAAATTTGTGTTTTTAATACTCTTGGTTTTCACCCGTCCACACTGTAGAATGGAGTCAGAATTTTCAGAAGTATACAGCTTGTAGGAGGAGAACAAGGCATCCTGGCCATGAAAGGCACTATATAATTAGATAGATAGATAGATAGATAGATAGATAGATAGATAGATAGATAGATAGATAGATAGATAGATAGATAGATAGATAGATAGATAGATAGATAGATAGATAGATAGATCGGAGGATGTATCATTACCCAGACCCCAGTATGAGGACGCAAGCGAATTGGAAGGCAGAACGAGGGAATACATTTGTACCTGGCTGGTAGGATGTAGTGGACAGACTAAGAAAGGCAGAGGATCGGGAGTCACTCCATTCCCCGTACAATAGGTGGCAGTGGTCATCATATGGTAACCCAATCAGGACACCCACAGGAGTGCTTGGGACTCCGGAAGTGCAGCACTGTCAGGGTCCCTGGGTATTAGCGCTGTCAAGGGAGGACCTCCCTTCTTTTTCTAGCTGCATTCCCAGGCCCAACTTAAAAGGAGTCTGCCGCCTCACTTCATTTGAGTCACAGTCAGGAGGCAGCGGGCAACACCCAGCAGAGGTAGAGAGGAGGAAGAATTGTTTGGTTTTTGAATAATTGCTGGATTTATTATGGCTGACTCTGGAGAGCAGATTGTGAAGAAGTGGTTTGGGAGAATAAAAATCCTTTATTTTATTCCAATAACCTGTGGTGTGTTGCTGTGTCTTGGGTTTGGGGCTCAGTGGCACCCCCTTGTGCTTACAGGCTTTGGAGAGAGTTTCCAAAAAGTCTGCATTTTCAGGGATTAAAAATTCCAGGGCAATGTGGACAAAAGGTGAAAATGGAGGCTAATGTCTGCGTTTTTAAATGAAAATGTAGAAGTGCGGACATCGTCTAAGAAGATCAATGGACCAGGAGTCAGTCATCATTATCAAACTATCAACAACCCTCCATCTTATCCTTTTGTGTTCTGGGATGGAGTGACAATAATGATAATGGGTGTAATGTTGAGATGGGAAAATGGGGGCATTGCAGGCCGACAGAGTAAAAAATCACTCTTGATGGTGATCTCATCAGACCTTCTTCTGATGCAAGGAATCTTGTTGTCATTTTTTATTCCTTATCCTTATCCGCCCACATAAACCAAATTAAGAAACTATCTTACTTTCACCTCTGTAACATATCCCGTGTTCGCTCCTTCCTCTCCTTTTCTAACGTTGAGAAACTCATCCATGCTTTTATCACATCCCACATCGATTACTGTAACTCGCTGCTGGCAGGTGCTCCTTCTAATCTTATATCACACCTCCAGCTTATTCAAAACTCAGCTGCAAGAGTCCTTACACGGACCAGCAACAGCGAGCACATCACACCCATCCTGCTTCGCCTTCACTGGCTCCCTGTGTCTTACAGGATTGTCACAGGTGGCGCAGTGGTAGTGCTGCTGCTTTGCAGTAAGGAGACTGTGGAGGATGGTGGGTTCGCTTCCCGGTTCCTCCCTGTGTGGATAGCGCTTTGAGTACTGAGAAAAGTGCTATATAAATGTAATGAATTATTATTATTTATTTTTATTATTATATAAAATTCTATTAATAACCTACAAAGCTTTAAATGGCCTTGCACCGGACTACATCAGTGACCTTCTCCATCACTATGTGCCTGTCTGCCCACTAAGGTCCTCAGATTCTGGTAATCTTGTTGTGCCCCACACTAACCTGTAACTCTATGGGTGACAGCAGGGCCTTCAGCTCCATAGCACCCAGACTTTGGAGTGACATCCCGAAATTAATTAGATCAGCGGACTCCATTCATTCTTTCAAAAAACAACTTAAAACTCATCTGCTTAGAAAGGCTTTTAACGTAACTTAACATTCTGGCCTTTCTTTCAGTTCACCTCTCTGTCCAGGCGCTCAGGATAATTTATGTGTCTGTTATTTCACAAATTAGGTTATTTGTTAGGTTTTTCTTTTAGTATTGAATTTAGTATTTTACTCTGGTTTATTGTCCTTTATTCTATTTAATGCTTTGTTATCTGTTTCATTGTTCTTTTTAGGAAAACATTTGTATCCGATGTTACATATACCCTGCTGTTTTGTGCTAAGACTCTGTGAAGCGCCTTGATCATGGGAAAGGCGCTATATAAATAAAATGTATTATTGTTATTATTATTATTATTAGTAGTAGTAGTAGTAGTAGTATTAGTATTAGTATTAATAACAGTTAGCAACATGGGATTGATTGATGAACGGGGCGTGATGTACAGTGAGGGGTAATAGTGCAGGAATAACAAGACTGGACAGAGGAGAGAAACATGCAGATGGGTAAGGCAGAGTGGGAATGGCAGAGTGGTGATAGGGGGCACTCTAATCATACTGTACTTTGAGCTGTGAAATTTCCACCTTTTTATGTTACCCCCATGTTGTCACAAAAGACACAGACAATGCATTTGTTTTTTCATTATCATTTCCATACCACCAGCACTTCAGAACAGGCCATCCACCTGGGAGACCATCTAGGGAAAGCTTGAGTTTCTTTTTTTAATGTTATTGATTTTATTAAAATCAAATAACACTCCATACACATAACTCTAGTTTTACAAAAGAAAAAAAAAAAGTTCCAAACAAATCAATTCCCACCCCTGAGAAAGAGTGCCAGGCCAGCAGTATAAAACTTTATGCTAGTAAACCAACCAACCATCCATTATCCAACCCGCTATATCCTAACTACAGGGTCACGGGGGTCTGCTGGAGCCAATCCCAGCCAACACAAGGCACAAGGCAAGAAACAAACCCTGGGCAGGGTGCCAGCCCCCCGCAGGGCACACACACACACCAAGCCAATGCCAATCCTAAATCAGATCGCCAGTGCACCTAACTTACATGTCATTGGACTGTGGGAGGAAACCGGAGTACCCAGAGGAAACTCACACAGACACGGGGAGAACATGCAAACTCCACGCAGGGAGGACCCGGGAAGCGAACCCGGGTCTCCCAACTGCGAGGCAGCAGCGCTACCCACTGCACCACCATGCTGCCCTTATTCTAGTAAAGATAAATGAGTAGATAAATTAATAAATGAATAAAGATAAATGGGGTAAAAGAGGGGAGAGAAGCTTGGGTTTCTACTAGGAGGAGAAGGAGTTGGTGAGGACATCGGGTTACCCCACCCTGTGGTCTGTGTTAGGATCCCAATGCCTCAGTGCAATGACACTGTGCTGTTAAAATGGCACCGTCCTTCGGATGAGATGTAACACCAACACCCTGACTCTCCGTGGTCATTAAAGATCCCTGGGCATGTTTTGAAAAGAATAGGGTGTACCTGATGTCCTGGCTAAATTGCCAACCATTACCTTGTCCATTCTGTCCCTCTAATCATCCCCTGTCCCTTACTTGCTAACCTTCTCTATCATCTGGTCACCACCCATGGGCTAATGTGTGGTGAGTGTCCCAGTGCAAGAATGGCTGCCATTGCTTCATCTAGGTGGATGTTACATATTGGTGATAGTTAAAGTGGTTCCTCAGTGTTTATGTAAAGCACTTTGAGTTGTTTAGAACAGCACTATATAGATGTAATTAATTATTAATTATCCACCTTAAAAAAAGGACAAATGTCTGTGTGTCCGTCCCATTGCTGCATCTCTATGGTGCATTACAGACATTTTTCTAATAAAATGTGTTGCATTTGTCTTTCCAACAAATGGCACATCACAAAAATGAACACTGCTTTTACAAATCCCATAGCAAATGGCCCATAACAGAGTTGCATGAATTGCTTTTGTCATTCCAACAGATGGTGCAACACAAACATTAACACTCCTTTTATGAACCCCATAGCAAATGGTGCATAACAGAGACTATGCATTGCATTTGTCATTCCAACAGATGGCGCATCACAAACATTAACAAAAGTTTTATGAATGCTTTAGCAAATGGGGCATTTGCCATTCCAACAGATGGCACATCACAAATATTAACACTGCTTTTATAAATCCTATAGCAAATGGACCATAACAGAATTGCATGAATTGCATTTGTCATTCCAATAGATGGCACATCACAAACTGTAGCTGCGTTTTCCCAAAGTTTCCAAAGTTCAGCAGCTCTAACTCAAAAAAATGGGATTCAACAAAGGCCTGACGCGCAGAAATGATTCCACAGACAAAATATCTTCGTTTTTAAAAGTTTAGTTAAGTTTCAAAGTAAAACAGTTCACACAAAAAAAGAAAATTAAAATAGCAAAAAAAGGAGAAATTATAATAAGAACAAATTTAGTGCTAAGCTTAATCTTGTTACATCTTAAATCGCTACTTATCACTTACTATTTCTGAACCATTTCAAAGCAGTCAGAAAACTGTATGCTTATCCCATTTCTAACTTGAAAATGGGTCTTTCAAGTCCCTATTTACTGGGACCTGCTCTAAACACAAACTAGAGCTTTTTATCACACTGCTTCTCAGTTATAGCAAGAAGGTTCTATCTCTTACTAACTTATAGGAGGAAAGGACTATACCATTGTCTATGACTATGGAAGAAATTATATTCTATTCAAAATAAAGCAAACATTAATATGAGTACTTTCTATGATTGGCTCTTACACAAACATTAACACAGCTTCTACAAATCCCATAGCAAATGGTGCATAACAGAGACTACGTATTGCATTTGTCATTCCAACAGATGGCACACCACAAATACTAACACTGCTTTTACAAATCCTATAGCAAATGGCAACATAATAGAGAAGTATACGTTGCATTTGTCATTCCAACAGATGGCACATCACTAACATTAACACAGCTTTTATGAATCCCATAGCAAATAGCATATAACATATACAGTACATATGCATTGCATAATGTACTGCAAGTGCTGAGGACTATGTTGATTATTTAGATTTCAACCCAGCTTAGATGGGTAGCACAACTAGTTATAATTTTTTCATTAATTAACATTTACATAATGGTGACCCCCCCCATCTCATATTCTTCCTAAAAGGGCACCTCTAATGTCCTTTGTCTTCTGTATGTATTTACTTGCCTTGCCTGTCCAGCTGAGCCTTCTGTCACTTCTGTCCACAGATGGCCAAGCGCTGGCAGCCTCAGAGTCCCTAACAGGAAGGAAGAGAACACCATTGACCTGCTGACCTCTCCCTGCTTTCTTACTAATCGTGCGGTAATAAAAATTGTGTTAGGGAATGTGTAGCCCCCCCAACCTTAACCTCCCACCACCATCAGTACAAATCAGGCCGCAGCTAAAGACAGCTTTTATGACAAGTGCTGCCCCCTGACCTCTGGCCTCTGTCACTCAGCTTAAGGGTGGGCAACGACACATTTCATTTCATTTTATTTGGGCTTGCCGGCTATTGTATGAGCTTTACAATGTGCTGGACATTTGTCCACCCCAGGCTTGGGTCCAGCTATACACTGGTTCACTTTCTAAATATAAGACCCCCTTATAAAGCACCTCATATTCTAAAAGTGACCAGGCACACAGAGGGTCTCAATGGCCAACAACAGGCAGTGTGACGTAGTGGTAAAGACTTTGAGGACACAAACCCTGAAGATGTGGGTTCAGATACCACTATGGACACTGTGTGATGCCAAGTGTGTCACTTTACCTGATTGTGCCACCATTTGGAAAGACAAAAGAAATGGAAGCAACCGTATCTCAAATATTGTAAATCCATCCATCCATTTTCCAACCCGCTGAATCCAAACACAGGGTCACGGGGGTCTGCTGGAGCCAATCCCAGCCAACACAGGGCACAAGGCAGGAACCAATCCTGGGCAGGGTGCCAACCCACCGCAGGACACACACAAACACACCCACACACCAAGCACACACTAGGGCCAATGTAGAATCACCAATCCACCTAACTTGCATGTCTTTGGACTGTGGGAGGAAACCCACGCAGACACGGGGAGAACATGCAAACTCCACGCAGGGAGGACCCGGGAAGCGAACCCAGGTCTCCTAACTGCGAGACAGCAGCACTACCCACTGCGCTACCATGCTGCCATATTGTAAATCACCTTGGATAAAGATGTCAGACTATTAAGTAAAATGTAAATGTGGTAGATATTGACTCCAAAAGGGTCATTGGCCCTCATACTGGACTGGACAGCACCATATTCAACGTCACTGGTCTGAATCAAACCTGGAAGCACTTGAAAATGACCTTCCTTCTGGTCTGTAAAAGAAACCAGCATCCTGTACTAGTCAGAAGGCTTTAATCCCAGACTGGTCAGTCCATTCACCAGTGCTTTATCCTGGACTGGTCAGCCACTGAAGCTCCTCCGGGCATCTTAGCTTGTCCTCTATAATGGTCAGAACTGGCCACTTTCATGACTTTATCTCAGTAGCAGAAAATAAATCATAGCCTTCACGTGGTCAGTGTTAAACTTTACTGGCGTGTGATCGATTTAAAAGGTGCACTCGGGGTTTGTCAACTGGCCGTAATTCAACAGGAAGTTAATGGTCAGATATGTTGAGGTTCCTTTTATGTTAATGAGTTTCAAACTTCAAGGGTGAGTCAAATGAAAACCTTAAAACTGTGATACAAATTTTTGACATCATGGGATTGTTGTGTAAGTTGACAACGTTGTTCGCAGTGACATTAGAAGTGTCCAGCAGGTGGCAGCATAGTGCAGATGAGCTATGTGGTGTCACAGTATAGCAGAATAAAGATGGCAGTTCTAATGGAAACATACACCAAAGAAGAGAAGTGTCCTCCCACCTGCTTCTTGAGCAGTGACGGGGTGATGCATGTCTCACTCCAGCAAGCGTATGAGTGGAGCAGAAAGATCTGAAATGGCCTCTGCTCGACTGCATCAGCAACACCAAGTCTGATGCAGAAGTGGAACACATCATGATTGAAAACTGTCGAAACAGCCACACTCCTGGACATTAGTCATGGTTCAGCACACCACATCATCCACAAAAATGTCTGAAGGTGAGTGCCAAGGCATCTGACTCAAGAGCTGGACACACGACATATTGATGCCTCGTCAACAACTTTGAAGCAGAAAGATGATGGTTTCCTAACAAAGAATGTTACTGGAGATGAAATCCAGGGTCCACTATCAAAAGTCAGAAACCAAGAGGAATGGTGTCAGACCTTGTCCCAAACCCACCAAAAAATGAGGGATTACCACATCTGTGGACCACTCACTTCCATGTCAGGTTGAAGGGGTGCAGCAGGTAGTGCATGACTGGCTAGTGTGTGACCAAAGACTTGTGCCCATGCAGTGGTAAGTGGAAAGTGGACCCTTGCATCCTCCTGTACTAGTCAGCAAAGTAGCTGCCCATCCAAA
This sequence comes from Erpetoichthys calabaricus, assembly GCF_900747795.2. Taxonomy (NCBI): domain Eukaryota; kingdom Metazoa; phylum Chordata; class Cladistia; order Polypteriformes; family Polypteridae; genus Erpetoichthys; species Erpetoichthys calabaricus. The sequence continues at coordinate 144,348,998 of NC_041405.2, forward strand.
ACTGACTGGAAAAGAGGTCACTATCCGTGAGTGGTCAGTGACAGAGCGTTCACTTTCTTTCTGGCTTTAATCAGATAAAGGGACTCATTTCCGCTGAAAACCCATTAATGGGTCAGTAAAAGCTTCCCAGATAACAATGGGAATGGATGACCTATATAACCCTGACAGTGGCCAAAAGGTCAGTAAGTACAAGGGGGGTCACTCTAGCCTCAGCCAAAAAGGAGTTGCCAAGGCAACTAGGATGCCTCTTGGGACGGGATGTTAGTTAAAGATGAGAAGCGCAGCTGTTTGTTTCCATTCTGATTAAGGCTGGTAAAAAGCGACACCTTGTGGCCTCGTCTGGGAGTGCAGCCTCGAAATAAAGCGGAGCGAGGGGAGGACCCGCTGAAGACAAGAGGGGAACAACTCGACGTATCCGACTGAGAGCAAGAATGAATTCCAAAATAGATCAAAATTACCGACCGGAGCAAAATAACTTGGCACGGGAAACCCACTTGGTAGTATGACACTAAACAGCAGCCATGAAATGACTGACAGATACGGACGAAAAGACGAGCAAAAGACGGGCATAAGGGTCAACCCACTAGGAACACCCCTGTAACCAGAAGGCCCTGCAATTCATACAGCATACTGACTGCAAAGAGAAATCACACTGCGTCTGGAAGGAACTGCATGTCTTTGTGTACTCCGTGATACACAGCGGGAGGCTGTTTGTCCATCTGTCTGTCTGTCGGTACATCCACCCGGCTAACCCACGTATCCGTTATATGTGCCAAACCGTCATGTCTATCTATCTATCTATCTATCTATCTATCTATCTATCTATCTATCTATCTAGTGCCTTTCACATCTATCTATCTATCTATCTATCTATCTATCTATCTATCTATCTATCTATCTATCTAATTATATAGTGCCTTTCATATCTATCTATCTATCTATCTATCTATCTATCTATCTATCTATCTATCTATCTATCTATCTATCTATCTATCTATCGTGCCTTTCTTATCTATCTATCTATCTATCTATCTATCTATCTATCTATAGTGCATGTTATCTATCTATCTATCTATCTATCTATCTATCTATCTATCTATCTATCTATCGTGCCTTTCTTATCTATCTATCTATCTATCTATCTATCTATCTATCTATCTATCTATCTATCTATCTATCTATCTATCTATCTATAGTGCATGTTATCTATCTATCTATCTATCTATCTATCTATCTATCTATCTATCTATCTATCTATCTATCTATCTATAGTGCATGTTATCTATCTATCTATCTATCTATCTATCTATCTATCTATCTATCTATCTATCTATAGTGCATGTTATCTATCTATCTATCTATCTATCTATCTATCTATCTATCTATCTATCTATCTATCTATATAGTTCATGTTATCTATCTATCTATCTATCTATCTATCTATCTATCTATCTATCTATCTATCTATCTATCTATCTATCTATCTATTATATAGTGCCTTTCTTATCTATCTATCTATCTATCTATCTATCTATCTATCTATCTATCTATCTATCTATCTATCTATCTATCTATCTATCTATCTATCGTGCCTTTCTTATCTATCTATCTATCTATCTATCTATCTATCTATCTATCTATCTATCTATCTATCTATCTATCTATCTATCTATCTAGTGCCTTTCACATCTATCTATCTATCTATCTATCTATCTATCTATCTATCTATCTATCTATCTATCGTGCCTTTCTTATCTATCTATCTATCTATCTATCTAATTATATAGTGCCTTTCATATCTATCTATCTATCTATCTATCTATCTATCTATCTATCTATCTATCTATCTATAGTGCCTTTCTTATCTATCTATCTATCTATCTATCTATCTATCTATCTAATTATATAGTGCCTTTCGCATCTATCTATCTATCTATCTATCTATCTATCTATCTATCTATCTATCTATCTATCTATCTATCTAGTGCCTTTCACATCTATCTATCTATCTATCTATCTATCTATCTATCTATCTATCTATCTATCTATCTATCTATCTATAGTGCCTTTCTTATCTATCTATCTATCTATCTATCTATCTATCTATCTATCTATCTATCTATCTATCTATCTATCTATCTATCTATCTAGTGCCTTTCACATCTATCTATCTATCTATCTATCTATCTATCTATCTATCTATCTATCTAATTATATAGTGCCTTTCCTATCTATCTATCTATCTATCTATCTATCTATCTATCTATCTATCTATCTAGTGCCTTTCACATCTATCTATCTATCTATCTATCTATCTATCTATCTATCTATCTATCTATCTATCTATCTATCTATAGTGCCTTTCTTATCTATCTATCTATCTATCTATCTATCTATCTATCTATCTAGTGCCTTTCACATCTATCTATCTATCTATCTATCTATCTATCTATCTATCTATCTATCTATCTATCTATCTAATTATATAGTGCCTTTCACATCTATCTATCTATCTATCTATCTATCTATCTATCTATCTATCTATCTATCTATCTATCTATCTAGTGCCTTTCACATCTATCTATCTATCTATCTATCTATCTAATTATATAGTGCCTTTCACATCTATCTATCTATCTATCTATCTATCTATCTATCTATCTATCTATCTATCTATCTATCTAATTATATAGTGCCTTTCACATCTATCTATCTATCTATCTATCTATCTATCTATCTATCTATCTATCTATCTAAGAGGTTTACATGTTCCTGTCTGCTGCTCCTTCCGCTTCCTTCCACCCACAAATCCAGCATGCGCTGTGGTGCTCTGTTTCCCTCCTGTGGTCATACATGGTAGTGCATCACAGAGCCTGATTTCCTCCTTTTACAGCACTGGTTGCTTCTGACTTTTGGTGCCTGGGCATACTGTATGTATCAATCAGTCAGTTCCTATTTTATATAACATCATTCACAGTGAGCGCTATAAGAAGGTGCTTTAAAAAAAGAAGAAACTAATAAAAATTAGGAAAAGACAATACTGTAGATTCAAAGATCAGCAAGAAAGGAAAGTGCTACACCATGAAGGCGTTACAGGATTTCCACCAATGCTTAGAGTGTCTATGTTAATATTTAAGGATTCAATGCAATATCCACAGTGGTGGCCAGGTCATGGCACATGTTACAGTGGAGTACTTACCACTGATTAAATCTTTACTTGAGTCCAGGCCCGGTCTTAGGTATTATGGGGCCCTAGGCGAAAGGGGGGTCCAGGGGTCCCCTGAGGGGGGCAGAGCCCCCCTGGAAGCTCTGTGAAATGCATGAAAATTAGACCAAGGAGTCGATCCGGGGCCCCGCGGACGCCGGGGCCCTAGGCGGTCGCCTACTTCGCCTATGCCTAAGGCCGGGCCTGATTGGGACAAATAATGCTGTAGTATATTTAAGTATATATGACAATTGCTCACTCGGACCATTTGTTTTGGGGGCCCCCAAGAAGGCGGGGGCCCTAAGCTATAGCTTGTGTAGCTTATACGTAAATCCTGCACTGCTTGAGTCTTACATCACACATCATATTATTATGAGCTTGTTTCAAATCCCATTCCCTTGCCGCTATAACAGTCTACACTTTTCTTCACATCTGGACCACCTTGGTGATGAGGAAAGGTGCAACTAGAATGGACATTCAGTGCCATTTGTGTAGCTGCCAGTTTCAGTGTCCTGAAGACTGCACTGGCAGGTAGGGTGGCAGTGACAGGACTCATTTCTGTGTTGGGTGACATCAGGTCCACTAAAAGCCTGGAGGATGTGATCGTGCACATATGATTATTGAAAGCCACGTGTCACCAACCCCTGGCATCACAGTATGGGGAGATGAAGCGCATGCCAACATATACCAGTTGGTTATTATTGTGGGTGCCATGTCTGATTATTGAACATGGTAATGCTCAGCCACACACTGTCTCTGGCAATAGGACAGCTGTTTGAAAAGTCACAACTACTGAGTGGACACCATTCGGAGTCCGTAGGGGATATTTTTAGAAGATGCACATATGGCTCATTTGACCAAGAATACTAAACAGGCAAATCAACAACAACATCAACAACAACATTTATTTCTACAGCACATTTTCATACAAATAATGTAGCTCAAAGTGCTTTACATGATGAAGAAAGAGAAAAAAAAGACAAAGTAAGAATTAAAATAAGAGAACACTAATTAACATAGAATAAGAGTAAGGTCCGATGGCCAGGGAGGACAGAAAAAACAAAAAAAAACTCCAGACGGCTGGAGAAAAAAATAAAATCTGCAGGGGTTCGAGGCCACGAGCTGTTCCTTTTAGGGGCAATAGCTCCCTAGTTGGAATAAGTTCTTTTTTAATTGCGGCGTTTTAAGTAACTGAAAACTGTATAGATATGATATTAAAAGGCGATACCTCTCCCATAGCGATACGGCGGTAAAAATCACATAAGAGAAAATAATTTAGCTTTCTTTAATGACGATTTATGTGGCATAACAGACGGGAAGCCTATGCAAAAACAATACCAAGGTGGGATCTTGATCTGTACAGTCTGCCATCTTTCGTCGCTGCGCTGGAAGGCTTTTCAGGACGTCGGCTTCAAAGTATTTGGCTGCTGTCCAAGTCTTTATATACTGTCTTCTCCACGTGTAGGCCCTTACGTCAGCAAATAGTCCATTTCCAAACAACGAAAGAAGATTTTGTGCTGACAGAGGACAGATGTATACTATTCTGTCTTTAGGCTGACTACACATTCCTCCAGCTGTCTTTGCCTATCTTGTCCTATGCTTGGCCTGGCCTGTACATGTGAGTGGATTTCTAAAATAATTTTTGTACAGAAAACAGTGACATTAAACTTATATTCTTATTACACGAGCCCACCCAGCCCCCTCTAGGCATTCTACCTAACATAAATGACCTCAATCAGTCCTCATTGTATTCAGGGTTCTCATGGAAGGACTTGATGATGATGGTCATGTGGACTTCTGGCCTTTAATCCATCAATGTAAGGACATCACGGTGCTTTGATTAGGTGGTGGTGGCACAGATCGCCACCACAGAAAACCAGAAAAAGAACGTAAGAGAAAGTAGGAGTTAGTATGGATTTTGGAGCCATCATGAATAACAATGATAATTAATTGAATATACAGAGCATCAAGATTAAACTAAGATGAAAGCCATGTATGTAAAGTAATGCATGTCATGTCATCTGACATGAAATCACCCAGACGCTCATTTTAGTGTGCCATTGACTTTAGGATGGACTTGCTGCCTGATCGCTTGATGCATCCGGTGGTCCCATGCACATAATACATTTAGTATATTGGCGGTAGCATTTGTGCCGATTGTGGTGGCAGCCAACTGTCACTTTCATGTACAAACATATTATAGTTTTCATTTTTGTCAATGTAATCAAAAGACAATGATATTAAAATTGAAGATCTTCCTGACGTATTGGGTAGTGCCTGGAGATGCCCTGGCATGACATTAAAAATAAAAAACAATAAACTGAAGGCAAGTGATGGAGAATGAGTTTGGGTCATCCACAAAGTGAGTCTGGCAAACCGTTAGGTGACTCGGGAGGGGAAAGCAGAACTTCGCCCAACATGTGCATAGAATCAGGTGGCACTTCAAGGACCTCCTGAGTCAGGGGGACTCAGAGGGATACTCACCCATCCCTGGAGCTCAGGTCATTGAGGTAGTTAAATAAACAAGCATTGACACAACAAAAAAGGTTTGGGGCAGCCACCCATATAACTGGAAGTGGCTGCAAATGCTAAAAGTTGAGAAAAATGGTCTTTACAGAGAAGAGTCCAAAACAGAACTGAACAAGTTAGGAAACATGGCGGATATATAGCTGAAAAACAGGAAGAGGAGAGCTCTTGGGAGCGGAACTGGAAATGAGATCATCAGGCTGTGACTTCTTGGGATGTGGGGTGGGCTCTTCTGCTGGTCTGGAAGTGACGTCTTGTGGGGCGGATCCAGAAGTGACATCATAAGAGTCGTAGGCGGAAATTCCCACATTTGGTCTGCGAGGAGATAAGAAAAAGGATTAGTGCACTCTGCTCCCCAAGGTCTGACTGGGAATGAGCTTCCTTTGAGCTCTTTAGCTGCCTTCCACGCACAGTGTGCCACTCCTTTGTGGCAAAGCTCTGTGGGTGGATGATATTGCCCAGAGTTTCTGAAGTCCCTAGATGTTGTAGCAATTGTAACTGCAATGCTTCCCTAAGTTTATAGTGAAAATTTTATTGATGATTGCATGTCAACCCCAAACTGCCTTCAGCCCCTTCCCATGGCACATTAAGATGACTTACAATAATAAAAGCGATTTTTACAAAACCACTCAGAGAAAGTTACAACAAACAAAATGTAATTAATACCTTTTCTATAATCCCCCAAACTCCCCCTCTTCCAATATATACAGTAAACAAAAGGCATAAAATTATGTACCCAAGAATATTCCCCACCGTCCATTCGATTTATTATTCGAATTATCCTATTTCCCCATAGTTCAGTTTCTTAGACATGCCAATCCCAGAATAAAAGATTTACGGCTCACGCTGCTTCCGATCCCTTTCATGGTGACGTTCACTTCCCTCAGTGTATCCAGAATCTTCAAGGTGGCCACCACAGATTGATTGAACTTGTGGTGCTCCCCGAAAACAATCTTTCTCCTGGACTCAGATGGGTCATGTCTTTTTCTTCCACCATAAAATCTCAGGCTGTCTTTTCTTCCTTCTCTTCCTATTTAAATAGTACGTTCGTTTCCATGGCACTCCCGGAAATCGTAATGACAGCCCCGTACCTCCCAAAAGGTCCTCCCTATCCAACCCGCCCATCTTATGCTACAGTATTCTCAAATGGCCACGGGATTTTACATAGAGAGTCAAAAAAAAAAAAAAAATCATATACATATTTATGTGGCAATGCTACAACGTTGCTGGGCTGTCTCGCCTGGCACACCTCTTTAGCGCTACATGGAGGTTTGGGGACAGTGCATTCTCACCCTCCTTAGGAAGGTCCATGCCAGAGTGCTAGAAAGAAGGGTCCATCTGTTGGTGGAACCTCAGATTCAGGAGGAACCCTAATGATTTGCTCTGAGGTGCAGAACCCTGGACCAGCTCTTTACTCTCATGAGAATTCTTCAAGGTTCATGGGAGTTGATCTATTTTTACACCTAACCTACCTTTTTAAATACAATTCCAGAAAAAGTATTTTTGAGCAATTAAATGAATATTGAAATAAACATCCTGTTCTATATAAACATCTGTTCTCTGCATTCATTTCTAGTAGGATTGATTACTGCAATGCGGTGTTTACTGGATGTTCAAATTGTTCTTTATACAGCCTCCAGTTAATCTAAAATGCTGCTGCAAGAATTATTACAAGAACAAGAAAATACGAGTACATCACTCTAGTTCTTAAAGCCTTACATTGGCTCCTGGTTAAGTTTAGGGCCGATTTCAAAATTCTCCTTGCTACATAGTAATAGTGTTGTTCAACGTTTGTACTGAGTGCGTTTTGTTTCCATCGTCCCGTTTGCTGTTTGTGTGCGTCAGTAAATGTTGTCCCTGTACATTACAAGGGGGACAGATGATGGAAAGAGACCGCAGCCCCAAATTGGAAAACACCTCTTAACGATCAATTACATCCGGCAGTACTATTTAAGCAATCAGGAGGAAACGAGGAGAGAGAGAGAGGAGAAAGTCGGAGACCATTTTTCACCACCACGAATCAACTTACTTGCTGTTTTTCCACATCGCGCTTTTGCACCAGTTTGTTTTCATTCCGTCGGACTGACTTCAATTCCCTCATCACCAGAGACCCCGGGGTTGGATTACATCATCCACCACACGCCGAGGATTCACAGTGAGGTTGCTCTATTTAATCCGGGAAATACAAACACATCTCTTATCAGTTGACCAGTCATCAACATTCAGGACAGCTGTACACTCAGACTCAAGTTCAATATCATTGCAATTTTCTGTGTTTCATTCATTGTTGTTATTCGTTGTTGTTTGTTATGTTACAGGGGCAAGGGAGTGTTTGTTGTGTATACATATAGTGTTGTCACGGTATTGCTCTGGTGGAGGGATATATATATATATATATATATATATATATATATATATATATATATATATATTCTACATGATGTATGTGCAATAGTGTTTTGTTGTGTTCTGTTTTAATATATTCACTTATTTTTACATATCTGCTTTTCTTGTGTGCTTATGTTTACACCGTTGATTGTGGGGAAAAGTTTATTTGTTAGAGGTACAGCTTGATATTAAGATTCAATCTCAGCAATTTATCCAGGCCACAGGTCTTGGAGGTGTAGCTGCCGGCTGGGTAAGGGGTCGGCCGTTACATCCTTTTAACATATAAAGCATTAAATGGCCAAGGTCCGGCTTACTTGTCTGAACTTATCATGACTTACAAACTTGAGCGCACATTAAGATCTCAAGATATCGGTCTGCTTAGGATTCCAAGGATTAATAAAATAACAGAGGGAGGTCGAGCTTTTAGTTACAGGACCCCTAAACTGTGGAGTGGTCTGCTTGCTACTATAAGAGATGCCCCTTCAGTCTCAGCTTTCAAATCCCGGCTGAAGACTCACAACTTCAGTTTAGCACACCCTGACTAGAGCTGCTGATTAACTGTGCAGACTGCATCTCTGTTGTTAGTCATTAGCACTAAAACATAAGTAACATGATCGTTATAATTTGTTACTAACCCTCATCTGTTCCGTTACTCTTCTCGGTACTCAAATGTTGCACTCGGTCCCACTGCCCACCTGCCAAGTTATTTTGCCTGCCTAAGATAAAGTCATCCCTGATGGAGGATCGCAGGAATCATCAAGTAGAGGGGTCCTTTCATCGGATTGGCTGGCCCAGCGCTGACTCAGCTGTGGAATGGACAAATGGGGGAGGCAGTTTGATGGCCGAGGTCTCCAGGAGTCTAAACAAATCCAAATCATATTATGTCATATAATCTACTGTTAAATTCTGTTCAGGACAGCTGTACACTCAGACTCAAGTTCAATATCATTGCAATTTTCTGTGTTTCATTCATTGTTGTTATTTGTTGTTGTTAAATTCTACTCCGTACTTGTAAAAATTTTTATTTTTATATTGTATTGTGGATTTGTTCTGTTCTGTGTGTTGTATTGTATTGTCCTCCTTCTTTTTGACACCCACTGCACGCCAAACCTACCTGGAAAGGGGTCTCTTTTTGAACCACCTTCCCCAAGGTTTCTTCCATTTTTCCCTACAAGGTTTTTTTGGGAGTTTTTCCATGTCTTCTTAGAGAGTCAAGGCTGGGGGGCTGTCAAGAGGCAGGGTCTGTTAAAGCCCATTGCGGCACTTCCTGTGTGATTTTGGGCTATACACAAATAAATTGTATTGTATTGTATTGTATTCTTGATTAGTTTCAGTCAGGTTTTAGAGAAAAAAAATCATAGTAGAGAAACTGCACTGATGAAAGTAGACAATGACTTGTGGGTTATTGCGGACAAAAGCCACATATTTGTTCTTCTTCTATTAGACCTGGAAGCAGCATTTGACATCATAGACCACAGTATTCATAAAAATTACCTTAGTCAATGGCTGGGACTCTCGGGTAGTTTCTTAAATTGGTTTCTGTCTTATTTAAACCGACACATACTTGGGGAGCTTAATGCTAATGGTTATCAAATTAAGGTGGTTAATAAAGAGCAAGCTGAACTTTTCAATTTTGCCAAGACAATGTTTTGTTTTCACCATACAAAATTACAGCTTGACAGAGATCACATTGGTGAGATGTCACAGCTTTTGTTCTTCTTTGTGCCATAACGCTGTGTATCACTTTCTTTTGTGATCATATCCTGCACTTGATGCTCAACAGATAGTGCTGCTGTTCTTCTTCTTCTTCTTCTGCCTATGACTGGCCTTATGCTCAGCAGATGACACCACTGTACATTTTCTTTCTGCCATGTCACCCCTTTGACCATTAAGCCATAAGAAAGATCCAAACTGTAATAAGTATATACAGTAAGTTTAATATGTCATTGTGTTCTATACAAAAATATTTTATAAATCCACTGTTCTTTCTACTCACATGTACAGCTAACACAAAACCAGATTTAGCACACAGGAGTTCACAATAGAAGAACTGCTAGGCAAGCATTAGAAGACAAGACAGGGACAACTACGAAGTGGGCATTTCTGTGTGTCAAAGTCAGCATGAAACTGTAATCTTTATGCCTTGTTTAGGAATGGTATGATTCACAAAGTGGGGGCCTGCACATGAAGGAAGAGTATAAAGCCTTGGAACATTGCCCAGCCCACCTTTGAAGCTGACAGACGGATGGGAGATAACGTCATCCGATCCAGAAAATCCTTCCAATGCAGCAACGAAAATGGCAGACTCTAGACATCGGGCTCCCACTCCCGAACTGGGTCGGTTTTTGTCATGGCTTCCTCGTCTGTTATGCAGTGTAAACCGTCATTAAAGAAAGCTAAGTTATTTCTCCTATGTACATCACTAAGGAAGGTGTATTGCCTTTTTATATTATATCTGTATAGTTTTGGGTTATGTAACATGCCACAATTACAAAAGAACTTATTCCAACAAGCGAGATAGCGACCCCTGCTGGATACATAATCCCAGAATTCTTTGTAGAGGTTGCCACTACCAAATATTTTGCTTCACCACCACATGCAGTATTTCATCATAAGCTTTTGATTAAGACCAAGATCAAGGTTCTAGCCCGTCGTTCTTGAGTAATTGCTTGACAGACAGACACAATCCTTTACATTTTAAATATGTAGCTTCTTGTTATATGTGTGTTTGTACCTTGTTAACTTACGTAAGATTATGATAATTCTTGATTAATTTATGTTTGTGCTTTTTTATGTCTGCTGCTGTAACAGTACCATTACCATCAGGATTAATAAAGTGTTTGTCTATTAATCTAAGAAGCCAAGGTGGTATGAGGCCTTCAAAAACACCCAAGTAAGCAGGTAAGAATTCCACCAGCCTGAGCAGAGGTGCCACCCAAACATGGTTGGGTTAAACCTACAGTAAGCAAAAATGTGCTTCGCTCTCAGAGCTCAAAAGTATATTCTGTAAAGTCACAAACTACATTCAAACACAGGATCACAGTTAACCCTTGGCTTTTATATTGCAAGGCCTCAAGCGATCTTTATACAACAACAACAACAACATTTATTTATATAGCACATTTTCATACAAAAAGTAGCTCAAAGTGCTTTACATAATGAAGAGAAGAAAAATAAAAAAATAAGAAATTAAAATAAGACAACATTAGTTAACAAAGAAAGGAGTAAGGTCCGATGGCCAGTATAGCACATTTTCATACAAAAAGTAGCTCAAAGTGCTTTACATAATGAAGAGAAGAAAAATAAAAAAGTAAGAAATTAAAATAAGACAACATTAGTTAACAAAGAAAGGAGTAAGGTCCGATGGCCAGGGTGGACAGAAAAAACAAAAAAAAACTCCAGAAGGCTGGAGAAAAAAATAAAATCTGTAGGGGTTCCAGGCCACGAGACCGCCCAGTCCCCTCTGGGCATTCTACCTAACATAAATGAAATAGTCCTCTTTGTAGTTAGGGTTCTCACGGAGTCACTTGATGCTGATGGTTGTACAGACTTCTGGCTTTTAATCCATCCATCATTGTTGGAACATCATGGAGCTTTGGGTAGATGGTGGTGGAAAAGGAAACAGAAGAGAGAGTAGGGGTTTGTACAGATTTTGAATGAATAGTTATTATAATGAATTGGATATACAGAGTATCAGGATTAAATTACAGTGAAGTTATGAGAAGGCCATGTTAAAGTAATGTGTTTTCAGCAGTTTTTTTAAAGTGCTCCACTGTATTAGCCTGGCAAATTCCTACTGGCAGGCTATTCCAGATTTTAGGTGCATAACAGCAGAAGGCCACCCGCCTCACCACTTCTTTTAAGTTTTGCTCTTGGAATTCTAAGGAGACACTCAGTTGAGGATCTGAGGTTACGATTTGGAATATAAGGTGTCAGACATTCCGATATACAGTGGTGTGAAAACTATTTGCCCCCTTCCTGATTTCTTATTCTTTTGCATGTTTGTCACACAAAATGTGTCTGATCATCAAACACATTTAACCATTAGTCAAATATAACACAAGTAAACACAAAATGCAGTTTTTCAATGATGGTGTTTATTATTTAGGGAGAAATAATAAGCATAAGAAATGTGTGAAATGTGTGAAAATGTGTGAAAAAGTAATTGCCCCCTTGTTAAAAAATAACCTAACTGTGGTGTATCACACCTGAGTTCAATTTCCGTAGCCAACCCAGGCCTGATTACTGCCACACCTGTTTCAATCAAGAAATCACTTAAATAGGAGCTGCCTGACACAGAGAAGTAGACCAAAAGCACCTCAAAAGCTAGACATCATGCCAAGATCCAAGAAATTCAGGAACAAATGAGAACAGAAGTAATTGAGATCTATCAGTCTGGTAAAGGTTATAAAGCCATTTCTAAAGCTTTGGACTCCAGCGAACCACAGTGAGAGCCATTATCCACAAATGGCAAAAACATGGAACAGTGGTGAACCTTCCCAGGAGTGGCCGGCCGACCAAAATTACCCCAAGAGCGCAGAGACGACTCATCCGAGAGGTCACAAAAGACCCCAGGACAACGCCTAAAGAACTGCAGGCCTCACTTGCCTCAATTAAGGTCAGTGTTCACAACTCCACCATAAGAAGAGACTGGGCAAAAACGGCCTGCATGGCAGATTTCCAAGACGCAAACCACTGTTAAGCAAAAAGAACATTAGGGCTCGTCTCAGTTTTGCTAAGAAACATCTCAATGATTGCCAAGACTTTTGGGAAAATACCTTGTGGACTGATGAGTCAAAAGTTGAACTTTTTGGAAGGCAAATGTCCCGTTACATCTGGCGTAAAAGGAACACAGCATTTCAGAAAAAGAACATCATACCAACAGTAAAATATGGTGGTGGTAGTGTGATGGTCTGGGGTTGTTTTGCTGCTTCAGGACCTGGAAGGCTTGCTGTGATAGATGGAACCATGAATTCTACTGTCTACCAAAAAATCCTGAAGGAGAATGTCCGGCCATCTGTTCGTCAACTCAAGCTGAAGCGATCTTGGGTGCTGCAACAGGACAATGACCCAAAACACACCAGCAAATCCACCTCTGAATGGCTGAAGAAAAACAAAATGAAGACTTTGGAGTGGCCTAGTCAAAGTCCTGACCTGAATCCAATTGAGATGCTATGGCATGACCTTAAAAAGGCGGTTCATGCTAGAAAACCCTCAAATAAAGCTGAATTACAACAATTTTGAGTGGGCCAAAATTCCTCCAGAGCGCTGTTAAAGACTCATTGCAAGTTATCGCAAACGCTTGATTGCAGTTATTGCTGCTAAGGGTGGCCCAACCAGTTATTAGGTTCAGGGGGCAATTACTTTTTCACACAGGGCCATGTAGGTTTGGATTTTTTTTTCTCCCTAAATAATAAAAACCACCATTTACAAACTGCATTTTGTGTTTACTTGTGTTATATTTGACTAATGGTTAAATGTGTTTGATGATCAGAAACATTTTGTGTGACAAACATGCAAAAGAATAAGAAATCAGGAAGGGGGCAAATAGTTTTTCACACCACTGTATAAGCCGGGGCGAGATTATTTAAAGCTTTATAAACCATAAGCAGAATTTTAAAGTCACTTCTGAATGACACAGGTAACCAGTGTATTGACATCAAAACTGGAGAAATGTGTTCGGATTTTCTTTTCCTGGTAAGGATTCTAGCAGCTGCATTCTGCACTAATTGCAAACGATTGATGTCTTTTTTGGGTAGTCCTGAGAGGAGTGCGTTACAGTAATCTAGCCGACTGAAAACAAACGCATGAACTAATTTCTCTGCATCTTTCGATGATATAAGAGGTCTAACTTTTGCTATGTTTCTTAGGTGAAAAAATGCTGTCCTAGTGATCCGATTAATATGCGATTTAAAATTCAGATTACAATCAACGGTTACCCCTAAGCTTTTTACCTCCGATTTGACTTTTAATTCTAATGCATCCAGTTTATTTCTAATAGCCTCATTGTATCCATTATTGCCAATCACTAAGATTTCGGTTTTTTCTTTATTTAATTTGAGAAAGTTACTATTCATCCATTCTGAGATACAGGTTAGACATTGTGTTAGCGAATCAAGAGATTCGGGGTCATCAGGTGCTATTGATAAATACAGCTGTGTGTCATCAGCATAGCTGTGGTAGCTCACGTTGTGCCCTGAGATAATCTGACCTAATGGAAGCATGTAGATTGAGAAGAGCAGCGGACCCAGGATAGAGCCTTGTGGAACACCATATAGGATATCATGTGTCTTTGAGTTATAAAGAAGAATTTATTGACAGTAAAGGAAAAATACAATACAACGTTAAAAAAATGAAACAAGTTCCCAAATGAAATCAAAAAAAATAATCCGAGACCGTAACAGAAAGTAGAGAATCAGAGCAAATATCCAAAGATGAAGGCAATACTTACAAGACCCATTAAAATCCACCACAACACATTCAAAATGAACTGCGCCAGACTTCATTTCCCAGCCCGACTTTATGGGCTATGGGGCGGACCCTTAACTGTCATTGGCAAGTGGCCCCGCCTCTTAGGGATCCACCCATAAAATATAAGCAACAAGGGAGAATTGGACACATTACATAAAATCTGTCTGATTTTAAATTTTGTATTTTGGTTTTGTTTATAATGATTGTTTTATCTATTGTTCGGTGTCCTTGAGTGTTTAGAAAGGTACCTACGAATAAATAAAATGTATTATTATTATTATTATTACATAAATAGGTGAATTGGAATAGACAAGTTATGCTGTCCCCGTGTTTCAAAAGCCATCTAATGACGCTGACTCCTGGGCCTTTTCACTTCTTTACTGCCATAATGACCCCCACACTTATATCCCTTCCTGTTCTGCCTTCTATCTCAGTTTGTTGCTGATGAATGACTGCCCACATGGTCTGAAGGGGCCCTGGTAAAACGTAACGCACTTACTGAGCTTACTGAGCTCATCTGTTTACGAGTTTAATGCCTTTGGCTGGTGGCTGCTGATCACCTAATGTCTTTGTGTATGTTTACCGGCTTCTTACTGCCACACAGGCATGCTCATTAATATGTTAGTCTTGGCAATTTTATTTATTTATTTATTTGTGTTGGAGTGGTCCGGGGTGGGGGGGTAGTACAGTAATCAGCTCAGGAAGAGGCAGGAGGTGGGGGGATTAAAAGCAGTGATCACCCCTGATTAGCTCAGAGTGACCGAGGGTAATCTTCCTTGAAGGAAGCTTAAACTGCGGCTTCATCACTGATGCAGCTCTGCCAAGCCTGAAAATCTTATTGGCACAACACCGATTAGACCGGCAAAGCTCCACACTGGCATATGGCACATGAGCATGGGTAGCAGAGTTGAACCTAACTAACATAACCAGGGCCAAGCCATAGGAATGAGTCCAGGCACCAGAGCACTCAGCACTTCACAGTTAAATAAAAGGGGTGTGGCACTGACCGGCCCTGAGCACCCATGGGCACACCTGGTCACCAGGCTGTCAGGGCCCAGGAAAGCTAGAGGGATGTTTAACAAAGGGGGCTGCTCTTCCTTTGTGGAGTAAAATAATAATAATAAAAAGAAGAAGAAGAAGAAAAAGAAGAATACATTTTGTTTATATAGCACCTAGACATCATCATCAGGTGTTCATATATCGATCTATCTATGAAATACTGCTTATCAGCATGTGTATAGAGTAGGGTGACAACAGGCAACACATCGCTAGTCACTGGCATCACAGTCAGCAGGTCTGAAGGAACTGTATGATGCTCCAAGTTGGCATGACCCAAAATCCTTAAGGAGATTTTCCAGTATTTTGTCCAACCCATTCATCAAAAAGTTCTAACTGGATGTTTACAGATATTTTTATACTTGAAGTCCAGGTGGCTTATGTGACTTAAGGTCAGAGAATGGGCAGTAGGCTAACATAAAAGGTGAGGCCTTGTGGGTTGGAGCCCAGCTCTTAATGACACTGTGCCACAATGAATCCAATAGAAACAATGGCACTGGGCTTCTTCAGGGAACATAAATGAGCAAGGATGTGATGTGTGGGGGACATCCTTTTATAGTGCCCTTCATATCTATCTATCTATCTATCTATCTATCTATCTATCTATCTATCTATCTATCTATCTATCTATCTATCTATCTATCTATCTATCTATCTATCTATCTATCTATCTATCTATCTATCTGTGTGATCTCCGATCCAACAGATGTCCTTGTGTTTGGAAATTTCATGTGTCTGTAATGGATATCATGATATGTGTTCTGGAGTGTTTTGGTCAAGCTTTTTCAATCAATGCCATTCACTGCTGCCTCCACAAATACAAATTATGGCTTTACTATGCAACAATGAAGCCACACATCAACATGGTCTACAAACACCGTTGACTTCTCTGGGCTCAGTCTCATCTTAGATGGAAAGTCGCACAGCAGAATCATGTTTTGTGGTTTGAAAAGTCAACATTTCAAATAGTTTTTGGAAAAAGACAAAAAGAGAAAAAGAAGCATCCAAGCTGATACAGCATCAAGTCCAAAAGCCAGCATCTGTTATGGTATGGGGGGGTGTGCCAGTGCCCATGGCATCTGTGAGGGCATCATTAATTCAGGAAGATAGGAACACATTTTGGAGCAACATATGCAGTCTTCCAGATGCCATATTTTTCATGGATGTCGTGTGTGTGGAGTTCTCTTCATCGGCGCTCCATCTGTCGAGCACGTTCTTGTAAAGCCTGCTTCTCAGACTTCGTCATTATTTTCGAGGAGCTTTTCTCCCCTTCTGTCCAATTTTATGCTTTTTGTCTTTAAAAGTGACTGTGGTGGCCAAATATGTGATCTGAGCTGTGAGGCAGCAGCTCTAACCACTGTGCCACCTTGGGTCAAACAACAAAAGACGCAGATGGAAGTATACCCACAAACAAAATACAACAAATGTCCACCAGCTAGCAATAAGTGAAATGTTACATTATTCAACACAACTTGAGGTGGTCTTAGACATATCATGAGTGATGTTCCTGGTGTCATGGGGTGTTTCTGGTCTTATAACATCAGAGTCCCTTGCCCAGGTGACCCAGCTGAGGCTGATCAAACTCCTGCTTTCTACGACTCTGTAAGCCACAGCCCATGCAAACATTATAAATGTAGAATATTTCAAATTAGAATGAGGAACCACATAACATTGTCCTTTATCACCAAGGCTTTTGCGATTTCTATGGAACTACTAGCTCTCCATTTCAGAAGCAGACAAAAATTATAAGCGAAATGGTTGAAGAGAAGATATTTCCTTATGTTGATGATACTTGTGCTACATTTCAAACCCATAATCATCTTTGTTGTTAGTAATAGCTTTGATAGCTGAATTTCATAAGATCTATGGAGATTAATTTGTAGAAAAGAATACTTTTTTCCAGTGAATTCTCTTGCACCACACATTAAGGTAGAACATGTTTCACTCATTGTATCATAAAATTTTAAATTCCCAGTAAATAATTACAAGAAAATAAAAAAGTTCTCCTTTTATATCATTTTTGCAATATAATGACATTTTACATTTTACAACATATTAGTAGATGGTGTCCTGTGGTGGGTTGGCACCCTGCCCGGGATTGGTTCCTGCCTTGTGCCCTGTGTTGGCTGAGATTGGCTCCAGCAAACCCCCGTGACCCTGTGTTCGGATTCAGCGGGTTGGAAAATGGATGGATGGATAGTAGATGGTCATCCTTCCATTTTACTATAGTCAGTTGCAAGTGCCAAAAGGAATGGACGGGCATCCCTACCAAGAGAAAGTAAGGTTCCTTACCTGGACGGGAAGCCTCAGATGGATGGACAGGTGTCCTGTTCACATGTGTTTTCAGTACCTTTCCTGACCAGGATAAAATGGAAAGACAGGGAAGGACTGTCTCTGGGGTCTGTTTGTTCCCCCAATACGCTAGGTGGAAGTTTCCCTCGGGCAGAGCTCCCATTCATACTCCAGCAGGGTACCTTGGGACATGTAGTCTCGGAGAACAACCCTGTCAGGGTGTGTGGGTGCCACCAGAGGAAGGTATAAGACAGGTGCACACCTCGAAGAAGGTTATGCCTGACCCTGAAGTGCTACCAGGCTGTAGTCATTTGACACTGGAAGTACTCCCAGGTCCTGAGATAAAAGGAGTCACCCAGCCTCTTCCAGATGAGATGATTCGGGAGGAGGTGGACAAAGCTTGCCTGGAGAAGAGATGGAGGATTAAAACCTGTATGAGGTATTGGATTTAATAAACCCCATTTAGTTGAAGCCTTTTGACTGTGTGAGTGCACTTGTGTTCTGGGTTTGAGAAGCTGCAGTGCTCTCTAGTTCAAGTTCAAGTTCAAAGTTTATTGTCATGTGCACAGTAAGGAAACATGTTTCCCTGTACAATGAAATTCTTTCTTTGCTGTCCACACCAAATGACAAACCCAACGTTTAAAGATAAACATAAATAATAAGTAGCAGATAGATAATAAGTAACAGAGGCAGCATAAAGTATTAAAACAAAATAGAAATATAAAGTGTAGTGTGCAGGTAGGTGTGTGATGGACAAGTCAAATACAGTTGTGTGAGATAGATAGAATGAGGTGAACCATGGTTATAAACTCCAGTCAGTTATTTAGGAGACTAATGGCCTGAGGGTAGAAGTGTGAACAGTTTGTGTTGGGGGTGAGTGGGGTCCCTGAGGATCAAGGCAGTTCTCCTGCAGATTCTGCAGTTGTAGATGCTCTGCAGAGAGGGCAGTGGGGTCCTGGTGATCTTCTCAGCAGTCTTTACCATTCTCTGTAGGCGTTTGTTGCCGTACCACACGGTGATGTAGCTGTAAAAGTTGCCGAGGATCTTACTTGACATACCAAAATTCCTCAGCCTTCTCAGATAGTACTGCCGCTGTTGAGCCCTCTTGACCAGCTGTGTGGTGGTAAGTGTCCAAGTGAGGTCCTCACTGATGTAGACGCCCAGGTATTTAATGCTGCTCACCCTCCTCCACTTCAAGCCCTCAGATGAACAGTGGCTGGTGAGGTCTCCTCTCCTTCCTCATGTCCATTATCATCTCCTTCATCTTGTCTGTGTTGAGGGTGAGGTTGTTGTCCTTATACCATGATGTTAGACTGTAGGCCGCCTCATCCCCACCAGTGATGCCTCCTATCACTGCGGTGTTGTCTGCAAACTTTAGGATGATGTTATCTTTGTGGGAGGTGACTCTAGTGGCCACACATTATAAATGAACATCAAAGATCCTATATCTTTTTCAGGGTGTTTTTGTGCCTATATTAACAAACCCTTCTTCACTAAGTTAGACTCAACTGTGACATCACTTATGTGGAACTCAAAATGACTACGCTATAGAGATCTAAAGCTGTAGGTGGCGTGGCACAGAGCGGGTAGCACAGCTGGCTCATGGATCCAGTGTCCTGAGTGTTTGGGGATATGAGAGAAAAACAATCGAATAACCAGACAAGAACAATGCAGTCACTGGGAGAAGGTGCAAACTCCACCCTGACGGAAACTGGGCATGGGATTCAAACCCATGAAATTTGGGCATGGGATTCAAACCTAGGAAGTTGGGTTTGCACCTAAACATTGTGCAACCCTTCTTAAAGAATTAAAAGTTAAACTTTTGGGAACATTATTCCTTCATATAAGTTTGGCAAGAAAAATGTATCACTAAATCAAGGTGAATTGCTACAGTACCCATTGAAAGCCAGGGGTCTCATGCAGTGGCGTAGCTAGCTTGCTGAAGGCCCCTGTGCAGTACCCTGAGGTGGGCCACTCCTGTCTAGCATAACTGTTAGTAATTTATTCACAACTAGAGCCTAGGGGCCGGCTGGGCAGTGGTGACAGTGACCGCGGCACTATCAGATCACACACTGGTGACACACAAGCCACCTCTCTAAATGGAATTTGTAATTACATTTTTAATCACTTTATTATAGCTGCTGTAAGTTAGTAAAAATAAAATAACTTGTGGGAATGGAATGTGGGAGGTGTGAGTAGTATCAGTAGTACATACAGTACTGTGCAAAAGTTTTAGGCAGGTGTGAAAAAATGTTGTAAACAAAGAATGCTTTCAAAAATGGAAGTGTTAATCGTTTATTTTCATCAATCAGCAAAATGCAGTGAATGAACAAAAGAGAAATCTAAATCAAATCAATATTTGGTGTGACCACCCTTGGCCTTCAAAACAGCATCAATTCTTCTAGGTACACCTGCACACAGTTTTTGAAGGAACTCGGCTGGTAGGTTGTTCCAAACATCTTGGAGAACTAACCACAGATCTTCTGTGGATGTAGGCTTCCTCGTATCCTTCTGTCTCTTCATGTAATCCCAGACACACTCGATGATGTTGAGATCAGGGCTCTGTGGGGGCCACATCATCACTTCCAGGACTTCTTGTTCTTCTTTACGCTCAAGATAGTTCTTAATGACTTTGGCTGTATGTTTGGGGTCGTTGTCCTGCTGCAGAATAAATTTGGGGCCAATCATACGCCTCCCTGATGGTATTGCATGATGGATAAGTATCTGCCTGTATTTGTTAGCACTGAGAACACCATTAATCCTGACCAAATCTCCAACTCCATTTGCAGAAATGCAGCCCCAAACGTTCAAGAAACCTCCACCATGCTTCACTGTTGTCTGCAGACACTCATTATTGTACCGCTCTCCAGCCCTTCGACGAACAAACTGCCTTCTGCTACAGCCAAATATTTCAAATTTTGAGTCCAGAGCACCTGCTGCCATTTTTCTGCACCCCAGTTCCTATGTTGTCGTGCATACTTGAGTCGCTTGGCCTTGTTTCCACGTCGGAGGTATGGCTTTTTAGCTGCAACTCTTCCATGAAGACCACTTCTGGCCAGACTTCTGCGGACAGTAGATGGATGTACCTGAGTCCCAGTGGTTTCTGCCAGTTCTGAGCTGATGGCACTGCTGGACATCTTCCGATTTCGAATGGTAATAAGCTTGATGTGTCTTTCATCTGCTGCACTAAGTTTCCTTGGCCAACCACTGCGTCTACGATCCTCAACGTTGCCCGTTTCTTTGTGCTTCTTCAAAAGCTCTTGAATAGCACATCTTGAAACCTCAGTCTGCTTTGAAATCTTTGTCTGGGAGAGACCTTGCTGATGCAGTAGAACTACCTTGTGTCTTGTTGCTGTGCTCAGTCTTGCCATGACATGAAACTGTCTTCCACAACCTCACCTTGGTAGCAGAGTTTGGCTGTTCCTCACCCAGTTTGAAGCCTCCTACACAGCTGTTTCTGTTTCAGTTCATGACTGGGTTTCAACCTCCGTGTGACATTGATGATCATTAGCACCTGTTTGGTAGAATTGGTTGATCAGACACCTGACTAGAATCCTACAAAATCCCTGACTTTGTTCAAGTGGACCGATAAGAATTGATGCTGGTTTGAAGGCAAAAGGTAGTAACACCAAATATTAATTCGATTTAGAGTTTTCTTTTGCATTTTGTAAATTGATAACAATAAACAATCATTATTTATATTTCTGAAAGCATTCTTTGTTGACAGCATTTTTTCACACCTGCCTAAAACTTTTGCACAGTACTGTACATATACTGTATGTAAGATGTGGGCCCGCTTACTTTTCCAAGAAAACTTTGTGTAGGGAGATGATTAAAATGTAATGTAAGCTAGAAAGTAGAAACTGTTCTGTACTATAAAATGCAGCAATTTCAATTTG
The DNA here is from genome assembly GCF_900747795.2 of Erpetoichthys calabaricus. Lineage (NCBI taxonomy): Eukaryota > Metazoa > Chordata > Cladistia > Polypteriformes > Polypteridae > Erpetoichthys > Erpetoichthys calabaricus. The sequence continues at coordinate 144,370,835 of NC_041405.2, forward strand.
TAACAAATTAAAACGACAACACCGGCTGTCAGGATACTACTACACAATCAACCGGTTTTACACAAGTTCTAAGAAAATGGACATCATAAAGTGAGGTGTCAGTGGTTCCAAAAAATTTTCCTTGTTGGTAGGAAATTGCTTTGTCTTCTTATTTAATACACTATCGTGGCTGTCCATTTGTCTGTCCAGGATTTTAACTCACCTGTAGCTCGCAAACCATTTGACCTATTGACCTGAAATTCGGTACACATATACTATGTGACCTTTACTGTCCGCCTTTGGGGTGATGATTTTTATTACTCTTTTTATTTTTATTTTATTGTAGAATCAACTTTCTGCAATGAGCAGCATCGCAGCCGTCCTCATCCCTACCACCTTCGCTGTCACTTCCTCTACCTCTTCATATCTTAAATCATTCTTGAAGCAGATTGAAGACTTAGTGCCAGCTTAAGTTAAAAATTAAGAAAAAGTGATTGCAACACAAACACCGACTTAATCAGTTTTAAAAAGAAAAGAGGCAGATGAAAGAAGAGAAGGAGTGGGCCACTAGAGTGGAGAAAAGAAGAGCTGCTCACGAAGCAGCAAGCACATCAACCTCTGAGCAAACAAATGCTAAACGTACTAAGAAAGTACGTTTGGTACGCTGTTACGGGTCATATATATTGCTTGTTTGTCTTTAGTTGTGAATTTCCCCTTGGGATTAATAAAGTATCTATCTATCTATCTATCTATCTATCTATCTATCTATCTATCTATCTATCTATCTATCTATCTATCTATCTATCTATCTATCTAGTTTCTCCATTTTGAACGGTTTCAGCAGAGAGCACCTGATCTGAAGCCGTTGTATCGCTATTTCCAGACTCGATAGTTGTAACCATTTAACTCACTGCACTGTCTGCATAACCTGCTTGCGGCCATTGCGACGATTCACCAGCATCAGCATTCTCCGCTACTACCGCTGGCCCTTGCTCAGTTTTGAGAAAGGTAGAAATCTTGGTAAGCTTAGTGTTTTTCAATTCCTGTTGCAGGCGTGCCTTACGTTGAGCAGCACCACTCTTACTGTATAATGTTTGTCAGATCCGCTGCTATTGGCTGACATGGCGTCGTATGGCGAGAGTATAAAAGGCGTCAAATTGTTCACATTTTCGGCGTTTGCCGACTAATGGGGACTATAACTTAAACAACAGAATTGCTATGATTTATCATTTACGAGTTCAAATTTCAAAAACTGTTGACATCAAATCAAAGTACAAAAGTAACAATTATTTACGATAATAACACTGGTCAACAAGCATTTTGCTACAGGGATTCTTTCACCTGTACTTTAACAAATTTCACTTACTGACTCCAAATCTGAAAACCGTTTTCATTGAGCACGTCCCATTTTTTAGTTATGATGTTCCAGGTCTTGGACAACTAGGGTGACTGGACAGTAAAGGCGATGCGTTTCCTTATTTAAGAAATAAGTTTGGTCTTGAGAAAAGTGAAGTCAAAACTAAGGAAGATGTTTTTGTTGGCCCTGAAATCCGTGAACTGATGCCTGACAATGAGCTCAGAAAGAAACTGAAGCCCACTGAATCCATCCATTTTCCAACCCGCTGAATCCGAACATAGGGTCATGGGGGTCTGCTGGAGCCAATCCCAGCCAACACAGGGCACAAGGCAGGAACCAATCCCGGGCAGGGTGCCAACCCACCACAGGCCCACTGAATCAGCACTCTCATTTGTGAAGGTTGTCCAGAATTTTCTTGACAGTCACAGAGTACAGGATAATGCTGAGCTTGTGGAGAACCTGCTGAAAGTATATTAGCTTACGGGAGCCCGAATGTCACTGAAGACGCATTTTTTATATTCTCATCTCGACTTTTTTCCACCAAATCTAAGCGATGAGTATGGGGAAAGATTTCATCAAGATATAAAGGTGATGGAAAACTGATATCAGGGAAAATTCACTCCAAGCATGATGGGTGACTACTGTTGGTTCTTGCAAAGAGAGACGGATGTGCAGTACAAGCTCAAAAGCGAGGGCCTCCAACATTTTTGGGTACAGCTGACCTCTCTTTTATATTGAGATAAATTGACATAAATATGCTTTAACGTGTCTCTGGTATTGTCTTCTGGTTTGTTTTCAGAATAAATACATCAAAAGAATTTTGGTGGGACAGAGTCCAAACTCCAGATATCGTGTTGATATATTATATTGATATTCAATACTGTCAAAACGTCAATGATGTGTATTTCAAAAACCTGACATGCTGGCTTAATTCCAATTTCATAAATGAAGTCAGTGTAAAAAAACTTAATAAGGAGCCCCCAGTAGCAAACAAAAAATATTTTTTTGTAGACCAGTGTAATGTACATTACACTATTCATGTGACGTCCTTCAAAACATCTTCTGTTCATGCCCACCATGACACGCCAAAGGTCGCCAAATTTGGGAATGTGCACTTCTCTGTAAGGTGGACTAGGACGTGTTGTGCCTCTAAGCCTTCCAACTCTCTCAGTCTAAATTTGTGTCATTTGTAGGCCTGCCGAATACGGAATATCATCATGCATTGGATTGGACTTGCCTGGTGATGGTGCACACATGTCACTGTGAATTGATAACGCAATGAATTGTGCAAGTTATTCAATTTTTTTTAAATCTATATGCCCCCCCCCCCCCCCCCCCCCCCCCCCCCCAAACTCACAGGCCCTTGTGCTTTGCACAATCCATTGCTAAGCCAGGGGTCCCATGGTAGGCAGGTGCCAGTCAACTGTCAAGTCAGCACTTGGCTTTGGAAATTCTGCCAAAGGTGCTGGCAAAAACGAGCACCCAAACTTAAAAGTAAATGGCTTGCCACAGGTGCCCCCCCAGAAACTCACTGACTTCTCAAGGATGCAGACATTAGAGCGCCAAACCTTTGTCACACACCCAGAGCTCTGCAGAGGGGCGCGGTGCCTACAGCTCCGTTAAGGCAAAGCCCTGCAGACGCCCGCAGAGTGCGACGATTAGTCTGTGTGATAAGCTTCCTATTTTTCGAAACTACTTGTGGATTTGGAGGCTTATCTTATGGACTTAAGCCGCTAAAACAGCTTTGTGGAACCCGCTTACCCTCTCAGAAGGGCTCGGCTGAGTCGATGGGCAGCTCTTATTAGCTGTTAAATAGGCCAGTGCCCCCTTGATGCCTGGGTGCTCTTTTCTCAGCTTCCGGTGGAATGTAACCTTAACCCCACTCTCATGCCCACTGCAGACTCTATGGGGTTTCTTGAATCCCACACCATCTCCCAACCTCCAGTAAGACCAAAACCATTTCACTTTATTTTTTCATAAATAAACTCACAAAGCAGTCTGCTCATTAGATGATACTTTATTTCAAAGCCTCGGCAGAGTGAGCATTAGGCTGAAGCAAATTCCACAACTCCATTGAATTGCAGACATGGTAGGAAGTTATCACTCCACCTTATGGTTCTGGCAGGACAAGCAAATACCTCTTCAAAGAAGCTGAGGCGGTAATATAGCAGCTTTCCTGGAAGCTTGGCCTGGCATTAGACAAGAAGATGCCATCCACCCCACTAGATTCTGGTGGACAGGCTTGGACAGCACACTAAATTCACACCGCCAAACGAGAGACTGGTATGGTGAGCTACATCCTAGAGAAAGGTGTGCACTGGCACTGGCAGGGGCCCAGGTAATGTTGGCCAGCTCCAGGGCAGCTTGTTAGGGACATAAGGATGGCTACTGCCCAGGCAGCTCCAGCAAGCTAGGCCATCAGCCCAGAGCCTGGGTCTGGGCAATGGGTTTAGAGGCAGCAGCTGGTAGCCAAAGCCGCTAGCAACCCTGCGGATTCTGCGGCGGGTACGTCGCCGGTGATAGTCGCCTTTGGAGAAGTCCTGGTAGTTAGCAGGGTGAATGGCCCAGTAGTGTCCCTTGCCATTGTCACTGCGGCCAGCCTTCACGAAGCACTCGTTCAGGGAGAGGTTATGACGAACACTGTTCCGCCAGTTCTTATCCTGGGGCACAACAAAAAAGAAAAAAAAAAGTTAAGAAATTTATTAAATCAACTCATCACCTCCAAATACAACTCAACAAAAACTGCAGATTTGAAAACTTTACAGCCCCTTCCACCTTTAACACATTTTATTAGGTGGCAATTTTGTGCTAAACTCATTCAGATTCTTTTTTTTCCCTCGTTAAGTAACACTCAGTACCTCAGAAAGATAAAGAAAAAACAAGATTTTAGGAATTTTTGCAAATTTATTACAATTAAAAAAAAAAACTGAAGTATCACATTGACAAAAGTATCGAGACCCTTTATTTAGTGCTTCTGAACAAATCCAAATTGTATTATGTGATACCATCTACTGTTGAGTTCTGCTCTGTAATATTTCTATTGCACTATTGTATTATACTGAGGATTACTTGTGTTCTGATCTGCTACTATAAGAGATGCCCCTTCGGTCTCAGCTTTCAAATCCCGGCTGAAGACTCACAACTTCAGTTTATCACACCCTGACTAGAGCTGCTGATTAACGGTGCAGACTGCATCTCTGTTGTTAGTCATTAGCACTAAAACATAAGTAACATGATAGTTAGAATTTGTTACTAACCCTCACCTATTCTGTTTCTCTTCTCGATACTCAAATGTGGCACTTGGTGCCACGGCCCACCTGCCAAGTTGTTTTGACCTGCCTAAGGTAAAGTCATCTCTGATGGAGGATCAAAGGAATCGTCGGGCAGAGGGGTCCTTTCATCGGATTGGCTGGACCAGCACTGTCTCAGCTGTGGAATGGACAATTGGGGGAGGCAGTTTAATGGCCGAGGTCTCCAGGACTCTGAACAAATCCAAATCGTATTATATGATATCATCTACTGTTAAATTCTGCTCCGTACTTGTAATATTTTTATTTTACTATTATATTGTATTGAGGGTAACTTGTGTTCTCTTCTGTGTATTGTATTGTGTCAATCCCCTTCTTCTTGACACTCACCCTACCTGGAAAGGGGTCTCTCTTTGAACTGCCTTTCCTAAAGTTTCTTCCATTTTTCCCTACTAGGTTTTTTTTGGGGAGTTTTTCCTTGTCTTCTTAGAGAGTCAGGGCTGGGGGGCTGTCAAGAGGCAGAGCCTGTTAAAGCCCATTGTGGCACTTCTTGTGGGATTTTGGGCTATACAAAAAATAAATTGTATTGTATTATACTTCGTTGAGGCCCCTTTTTCAGCAATTCCAGCCTGGAGTCTTCTTGACTTTGACACGACAAGCTTCACACACCTGGATTTGGGGTATTTTCTCCCATTCTTCTCTGCAGCTCCTCTCAAGTTCTATCAGGTTGGATGGAGGCCATTGATGGACAGCTACAGTATTGTCTGGTCTCTCCAGAGATGTTCAGCTGGGTTCAAGTCCAGGCTCTGGCTGAGCCACTCAAGGACATGCGTAGGTTTGTCTCTATGCCACTCCTGTGTTGTCTTTGCTTTGTGCTTAGGGTCATTGTCCTGTTGGAAGGCAAACCTTTGGCCCAGTCTGAGGTCCAGAACACTCTGCTGCAGGTTCCATTAAGCTTTCTTTTGACCATGACTAGGCTCCCAGTCCTGGATGCTGCCACCATCATGCTTCATGTACTGTGCAGATAATCTGTCTAGTTTCCACCAGACTTGAAGCTAATTTTAGTTTTATCTGACCAGAGAATTTTGTTTCTCACAGTCTGAGAGTCCTTTAAATGCTTTTTTTGCAAACTACAGGCTTCCATGTGTCTTTTACTGAGGAGAAACTTCTGTTTGGCCACTCTGCTATAAAAAAAACTCAGATTAGTAGAGTGTTGCAGTGAGGATTATCTTTCTGGAACGTTTCCCCATCTTCACATAAATTCTCCAGAGCTCAACCAGAGTGACCACTGAGTTTTTGGTCACCTCTCTTATTATGGTCCCTCTCCCCAAATTTTTCAGTTTGGTCAAGTAGCCAGCTCTAGGAAGAGTTGACGATGTTCCAAACATCTTCCATTTAACAATTATGGAGGCAACTGTGCTCTTGGGAACCGTCAATGCTGCAGATATTTTTCTGTAGCCTTCTCTAGATTTCTGCCTCAACACACTCCTGACTCTAAGCTCTGCAGTTTCTTCAATGTCATGGCTTGGTTTTTATTCAGCTGTGGGACCTTCTGTAGACAGTCTAGTCAATTGAGGTGACCACAAAGTATAATCACTTTAACCCTGTAATCATCTGCAATCAATCAAAATGACCACAGGTGGACTCCTAATAAGGTGTAGTAACTTCTCAATGTTGACCAACAGAATGGGATGCTCCTGGGCCAAATTTCAATTGTCACTGCAAAGGGTCTGAATACTTGCATCAGTGGGATATTTCAGTTTTTTTTTTATTTTACATAAATGGGCATAAAAGTAAAAATGCAGGTTTTGGTTTGTCATTCTGGGTTATCGAGTGTTGTTTGACGAGGGAAAAAATGAATTTAAATTATTTTAGCACATGGTTGCAACTCAACTAAATGTGAAGAAAGTGGTGGAGTCTGTATACTTTCTGAATCGACAGTAACTCGCACGGATCACCTCAACTCAAAAACGTCCACTGTGTAACATTTTAAGATTAACGTGTTCTGTAAACTCCTAAGCAAAACAACCAGCAGAAGAACCACCATTTGATGACAGTGATGCTAGCATTCGTTTTTGCACCACAATACATTATGCAACCTAATTCACGTTACAAACCATCACACACGTGCACATGGGAGGAAGCAGCTAAAGGACTCAAATGAGGGTAATTCCACGCCAGACCAGAGGGTGGCCGAGTGCACTAACCCTTTCTCTTTTTCCTCTGCAGACCAGTTACAGGAAGTGCTGTCTGGCCCAGATGATGTCACTTCCGGTTCCGGCCCTGATGACATCATTTCCAGTTCTGACTCTGCTGACCTCACTTCCTCTGCCTTTCCATAAAAACCGCTATTTTATCTCATCCAAGTCAGTTTTGTTTTGGACTCGAATCTGTACACAACTGTACAACTTATTTACTATTTTACAGCCTGATTTCAAATATACGGGTGGCTGCCCCAAACCTTTTTGTGGCTCTTTGTCTATTCACTCAATCAAACGTGGCCGAGTGGCAAAACAGTTGGCACTACTGCGTCACAGATCCAGCATCCTGGTTCAAATCCTGTAGCTGGTTGCTGTCTCCGGTGGTCCATTTTTCCTCCTTAATATCCTGTTGGTTCATTGCATTGGTGTCTGCATAAGTGGACTATGCTATGAACTGGCAGACCCTGATGCCCAAAGCTGTCTCTAGTGGTCTGGTCTTCTTCCTTCATGCCATGTTAGGCAGACCTCACACGATTACCTAAGTGTGTTCAGAGGGGAACTGGCACCCCATCTAGGTTTAGCTTGTAACAGCCGACTCACTCTCCAAAACTGGCAGTTACACCACTAAGACCTGTGGCCTGGCAAGTTAAGGATGTTAGACCCGACAAGCCATGTTTCTTCCAAATAAACTTCCCCCAATCAACCATCAAAAATAAGCCAAACAACAAACCCTACCCTATGGAAATTAATAAAGTGAGTATATATTGATAAAAAACTCCAAACAATATATATATCATACCCTAACCAATCCCGACATACCATTCAACCTCAAAAGTGTCCAGCAGAAAATAATAATAAAAAGAAAAAGTGCAGCACAAAGTTAATATACAATACAAACCCTCCCTTGACCTCACACTGAACACTAACTTAATAAGACACACAGAAAGCATGAAACACACATAAAAGTCCAGAAGATTTAACGGAAAATGGATAAGGTTTGTGAACCTGGTTCAGCTGGAAAAATAGTCCTAGGGCTATAAAAATACTGTAAAAATGGTGAAGTCCTTCAAATGAGACATAAAACAGAGGTCCTGACTCAGTCCTGGGCATCCATGAAGAGTAGGATGTCTCCAAACTTTCTGGCTAAATTGTCCACAACGCCCTGGTCATTCTGGACCCCCTGATCATCCCCTGTCCCTAACTGTCTAACCATCTCTATTAGCCCTTTACCACGTACTAATGAAGCAGGCTGACACGGCAGGGGTGCCCTCAGCCCCAAAGAAGGAACTCAGAGACTTCAGAACAGACAGCAGAATTAAGCTTTATTGTATGGCGTGCATACAGACTCATCTCAAATGGAACAATGAGCAAACAACTAAAAGCAACTCTTACATTTATTACAATTCTTATCACACAAGTCATTATTCATCCTCTTGAGCAATGGAATGCTAGGAGTCACAAGTCCAGTCTCTAATTGATTCCACCTATAATTCTTAGTTAGGCTCTATCTTATCTGTTTGATAAGGACTATTCTTGTTTGCTACTATAATTTACAGCCAAAGAGTTCACATTCTTTCTTTAAGCGAGTGGCCCATCTTTCTCCAGTTCTCCTGCATGTCTAACCTTTGGCTTAATAAAGTATTGGTGGTTTCTAGCTCAAACAGAATAATAAAAAATATGTAGGCATAAGTCTTTATAACTCTCTTACATATTAATGCTTAAGAAAACATGGTGTCTACTTTTCTCATGTGCTTATAATACTTTTCTAACTCCTACAGAATACCAATTTTAAGAATGCAATTTTCTGTACTACTAGCTCATGTGTGGTAAGCAAGTGTACTGGCGCAAAATGGCTGCCATCACATCAGCCAGGCAGATGCTGCAAATTGGTGGTGGTGAAAGTGGCTACCCTTCTCTAAGTAAAGCACTTTGAGTGTCTTGAAAAAAAAAATATTATATAATTATATATATATGTGTCATATGAAAAAGTTTGGGAACCCCTCTCAGCCTGCATAATAATTTATTCTACTTTCAACAAAAAAGATAACAGTGGTATGTCTTTCACTTCCTAGGAACATCTGAGTACTGGTGTGTTTTCTGAACAAAGATTTTTAGTGAAGCAGTATTTAGTTATATGAAATTAAATCAAATGTGAAAAACTGGTTGTGCAAAAATGTGGGTCCCCTTGTCATTTTGCTGATTTGAATGCCTGTCACTGCTCAATGCTGATTACTTGCAACACCAAATTGGTTGGATTAGCCCGTTAAGCCTTGAACTTCATAGACGGGTGTGTCCAACCATGAGAAAAGGTATTTAAGGTGATCAATTACAAGCTGTGCTTCCTTCCCTTTGACTCTCATCTGAAGAGTGACAGCATGGGATCCTCAAAGCAACTCTCCAAAGATCTGAAAACAAAGATTGTTCAGTCTCACGGTTTAGGGGAAGGCTACAAAAAGCCATCTCAGAGGTTTAAACTGTCAGTTTCAACTGGAAGGAATGGAATCAGGAAATGGAAGGCCACAGGCACAGTTGCTGTTAAACCCAGCAGGTCTGGCAGGCCAAGAAAAATACAGGAGCGGCATATGCACAGGATTGTGAGAATGGTTACAGACAACCCGCAGATCACCTCCAAAGACCTGCAAGAACATCTTGCTGCAGATGGTGTATCTGTACATCGTTCAACAATTCGGCACAATTGGCACAAAGAACATCTGTATGGCAGGGTGATGAGAAAGAAGCCCTTTCTGCACTCACGCCACAAACAGAGTCGCTTGTTGTATGCAAATGCTCATTTAGACAAGCCAGATTCATTTTGGAACAAAGTGCTTTGGACTGATGAGACAAAAATTGAGTTATTTGGTCATAACAAATTTGGTGGAAGAAGAACACCGCATTCCAAGAAAAACACCTGCTACCTACTGTCAAATTTGGTGAAGGTTCCATCATGCTGTAGGGCTGTGTGGCTAGTTCAGGGACTGGGGCCCTTGTTAAAGTCGATGGTCAGATGAATTCAACTCAATATCAACAAATTCTTCAGGATAATGTTCAAGCATCGGTCACAAAGTTGAAGTTATGCAGGGGTTGGATATTCCAACAAGACAATGACCCAAAACACAGTTTGAAATCTACAAAGGCATTCATGTAGAGGGAGAAGTACAATGTTCTGGAATGGCTGTCACAGTCCCCTGACTTGAATATCATCGAAAATCTATGGGATGATTTGAAGCAGGCTGTCCATGCTCGGCAGCCATCAAATTTAACTGAACTGGAGAGATTTTGTATGGAAGAATGGTCAACAATACCTCCATTCAGAATCCACACACTCATCAAAAGCTATAGGAGGTGTCTAGAGGTTGTTATATTTGCTCTAAGTATTGATATCATATCTCTGTTGGGGTGCCCAAATTTATGCACCTGTCTAATTTGGTATGATGCATATTGCATATTATCTGTTAATCCAATAAACTTAATGTCATTGCTGAAATACTACTGTTTCCATAAGGCATGTCATATATTAAAAGGAAGTTGCTACTCTGAAAGATCAGCCAATGATAAACAAAAATCTAAAGAATTAAGAGGGGTTTGCAAACTTTTTCATATGACTGTATATATGTTTTATATATATACACACACACACAGTGGGGCAAAAAAAGTATTTAGTCAGCCACCAATTGTGCAAGTTCTCCCACTTAAAAAGATGAGAGAGGCCTGTAATTTTCATCATAGGTATACCTCAACTATGAGAGACAAAATGAGAAAAAAATTGAGGAAATCACATTGTCTGATTTTAAAGAATTTATTTGCAAATTATGGTGGAAAATAAGTATTTGGTCACCTATAAACAAGCAAGATTTCTGGCTCTCACAGACCTGTAACTTCTTCTGTAAGAGGCTCCTCTGTCCTCCACTCGTTACCTGTATTAATGGCACCTGTTTGAACTCGTTATCAATATAAAAGACACCTGTCCACAACCTCAAACAGTCACACTCCAAACTCCACTATGGCCAAGGCCAAAGAGCTGTCAAAGGACACCAGAAACAAAACTGTAGACCTGCACCAGGCTGGGAAGACTGAATCTGCAATAGGTAAGCAGCTTGGTGTGAAGAAATCAACTGTGGGAGCAATTATTAGAAAATGGAAGACATACAAGACCACTGATAATCTCCCTCGATCTGGGGCTCCACGCAAAATCTCACCCCGTGGGTATCAAAATGATCACAAGAACGGTGAGCAAAAATCCCAGAACCACACGGGGGGACCTAGTGAATGACCTGCAGAGAGCTGCAACCAAAGTAACAAAGGCTACCATCAGTAACACACTACGCCGCCAGGGACTCAAATCCTGCAGTGCCAGACGTGTCCCCCTGCTTAAGACAGTACATGTGCAGGCCCGTTTGAAGTTTGCTAGAGAGCATTTGGATGATCCAGAAGAGGATTGGGAGAATGTCATATCGTCAGATGAAACCAAAATAGAACTTTTTGGTAAAAACTTCACTCGTCGTGTTTGGAGGAGAAAGAATGCTGAGTTGCATCCAAAGAACACCATACCTACTGTAAAGCATGGGGGTGGAAACATCATGTTTTTCTGCAAAGGGACCAGGACGACTGATCCGTGTAAAGGAAAGAATGAATGGGGCCATGTATTGTCAGATTTTGAGTGAAAACCTCCTTCCATCAGCAAGGGCATTGAAGATGAAACATGGCTGGGTCTTTCAGCATGACAATGATCCCAAACACACCACCCGGGTAATGAAGGAGTGGCTTCGTAAGAAGCATTTCAAGGTCCTGGAGTGGCCTAGCCAGTCTCCAGATCTCAAGACCATAGAAAATCTTTGGAGGGAGTTGAAAGTCAGTGTTGCCCAGTGACAGCCCCAAAACATCACTGCTCTAGAGGAGATCTGCATTGAGGAATGGGCCAAAATACCAGCAACAGTGTGTGAAAACCTTGTGAAGACTTACAGAAAACGTTTGACCTCTGTCATTGCCAACAAAGGATATATAACAAAGTATTGAGATGAACTTTTGTTATTGACCAAATACTTTTTGTTTCACCATAATTTGCAAATAAATTCTTCAAAAAAATCAGACAATGTGATTTTCTGGATTTTTTTTTCTCATTTTGTCTCTCATACAGTAGTTGAGGTATACCTATGATGAAAATTACAGGCCTCTCATATCTTTTTGAGTGGGAGAACTTGTACAACTGGTGACTGACTAAATACTTTTTTGCCCCATTGTATTGTGATGGACAGCCGGAAGCTTAACCCAGCCAGGATGCCCCTGGAATGGAAGGATACTTGCCAACACTGCCTCCCCCAAAACACTAGATGGCAGCTCCCCTGAAGTGTTGTGGTGCCCTGGATTCCTGCAGGGCATCCTGGGACTTGGAGTTCAGTTTCTCAGCCCTGTTGGGTGCCACCAGGTGGAGCTATTGAAGGACCTGGGGATTCATCCTTTCCATATAGCCCGGAAGTATGAGGTAGTCACGAGGACGGAAGCCCCAAAGTACTTCCGGGCTGAAGAAAAAAGGCAGTTCTTCATTAGACCCGGAAATACTAGCCAGTCACGTGGTCGGAATGACAGAAGCACTTCCGGGTCAAGGACTATTTAAAGGACTGATGGGAACCCAGCAAGCGAGCCAGAGTTGGGATGGAGTGTGACAGAGTGATTTGAGTGTATTATTATTATTATTATTGTGATTAAGTGTTGATTTGTCTGTTTATTGGTGGCGGTGGTGCATAAAGGGCACTATTTAGAAAGAAGATATTAAAACAACTTCTTATTGCTTTTAACCTGTGTCCAGCATATCTGAATGTTGAAGTTAAAGGGGCCTTCTTATAAAATAAAGGTAACAATGCTGTTCTTCCATAAGGCAGGGCTGCCCAACTCCGATCCTGGAGGGCCATTTTCTTGATTAGTGACATGTTTTTTGCTGCTAATTGACTTCCTTCAATTGATTTGCTATTTAAGACTCAGACCCTTTAAATGCAAGATGAGCAGTGTCGGTCCTTGAAAGGCTTCAGGTTTTTGATATGACCCAATTGCTTCATGAGAAGTCACTTATTGCTGATGAAGCACTTCTTGCTCAAGTGACATTTTTCTGTTTTATTTTAGTTGTCTTGCTTGTTAAGATTTAGAACCCTTAATTTCTTATTTTAGTCTTAAACAGCTGCATTCACAATTTTTAATGGCTTCTTATTAGCAATAAGATGCAAGTGACAAAGGTACCAGAAGTTCTCCATCTAGCTTGTTTCCATTTACACCTGCGGGTACTCATGGTGCAGTGTTTTGCTTCTTCTTCTTCTTCTTTCAGCTGCTCCCATTAGGATTTGCCACAGTAGGTCATCTTGTTCCATCTCTTCCTGTCCTCTACATCTTCCTCTGTCACACCCATCACCTTCATGTCTTCTCTCAATACATCCATAAACCTTCTCTTAGGCCCTCCTCTTTTCCCCTTACCTGGCAGCTCTACCTTTAAGATCCTTCTCCCAATATACCCAGCATCTCTCCTCTGCAATATCACCTTTCTGTTTTGTTTAGTAAATATTTCAAAAAGAAACTAAAGAGAAAGTGAAGAACTGAAAATCACTCATCCATTTTAGACTTCCATTAGAAAGTACAAAAAAAATCAATGATTTAAGAATGACCTGATGTTGCAGAGTTTAACAAGTCATGATATTAAATATGACCTGTCATTGGCAAGGATTGGCTTCGAATTAAGCAGCTGGGCTTAAAAGCTTCAGCCACTGAGACCCTCCAGGATCACCACTGATCACTCAGAATCCTACACCTCCTATAAAGGAATCAATGCAGTAGCCGCTGATGTTGGACCTTTTTCTATCTCATTTTCGCTCCTCCTCAACCAGTCTTGAGTATGGAGCACATTACATTTTTAATGGCCTTCATTTCCCATCAGATTTTTCATTCTACTATATGCTGCAGTTACCATAGGGGAACCACGTTTGGATCCCTCAAGAGCTAACAGCATGAAGGCTCCAGAAACAAAATGTATTTACTTCCGTCACATGCTCCCTAACAGAGGATAGCAGATTTGTGAAATGCCATTGGGTCCCTGATTTTATGAGGACACTACACTAAAATACAGAAAAGTAAATTCTTAAATGCCCATTTCTCAATCATTCAACCTGGCAGTCCATGAAAAATTACAAAAAAAAAAATAACAATTGCTCAAATAACTGATTATATAGGTCCTGGAATCGTGCTCACTATGGAAAGGTGCTATATAAAATAAAGGCTGCTCACTTGTTTATTATACAGCATATCTGGCAGATACATTTACACGCCTAAACAAGTTTATAAAACCAGTATGTGTGCAATACGATGGAGAGACTGGCTGCACAGTGGAAAATTACCAGTGAGTTGAGAATAAAGAGATGAGGCAATCTGGGAAATTCAACCAGGATGCCAAATTCATGCTACCTGCTCATATTGGGCCAGATCATCCAAACTGAGATTCATAAGTTTCTTTTCAGAAGGCTCTACTTTTCTTCAATGAGATTCAAGAAGATTAATGCCCATGTGCACAGAAAAAAAAAAAACCACAGTGATTCAACCATAGAAGTTAATTTAAACGTAATAATTAGGCAGAAATCAGAAAAATAATCAGAAAAAAACATACAAGAAATAAAGTACTCCATGCCTCATGTTACAGACAGGGCAACAATCAATGGAACTGATAGAAAATGGAGGAAGCAGTGATGTATGTATTATTCATGAGTCGGATGGCCTGTGGGTAGAAGCTATTTATTAGTCTTGTTGTCTTTTATTTCACACTTCCATAGTGTCTCCCTGATGGCAGAAGTGTGACGATACTATGTTGTGGGTGTGTACTGTCCTTAATAATATTGTGGGCCCTCCTGATAACCCTGGTAGTATAAATGTTTTTAATCACACACTGGAGATCTTTCCTGTCCTGTGACCACCCTGCATATCACAGCTGGCCTGGGAACAAACTTGAAATTTTGCCCCTCTGAGAAGTTGGAGGAAATTGGAAGGAGAAGGGGCATTTAGTCATCTTTGCTTAGACTGTGGGCCCCAAGACCCAAACACTGACAGGTGATAGAAAATGGATTGATGGATAAAATGAAATACTTTCCAGGATACTGTATGTTCTCCATCCATCCATTGTCTCCCGCTTATCCGAGGTCGGGTCGCGGGGGCAGCAGCTTGAGCAGAGATGCCCAGACTTCCCTCTCCCCGGCCACTTCTTCTAGCTCTTCCGGGAGAATCCCAAGGCGTTCCCAGGCCAGTCGAGAAACATTGTCCCCTCCAGCGTGTCCTGGGTCTTCCCCGGGGCCTCCTCCCGGTTAGACGTGCCCGGAACACCTCACCAGGGAGGCGTCCAGGAGGCATCCTGATCAGATGTCCGAGCCACCTCATCTGACTCCTCTCGATGCGGAGGAGCAGCGGCTGTACTCTGAGCCCCTCCCGGATGACTGAGCTTCTCACCCTATCTTTAAGGGAAAGCCCAGACACCCTGCGGAGGAAACTCATTTCAGCCGCTTGTATTCGCGATCTCGTTCTTTCGGTCACTACCCATAGTTCATTACCATAGGTGAGGGTAGGAACATAGATCGACTGGTAAATTGAGAGCTTCGCCTTGCGGCTCAGCTCCTTTTTCACCACGACAGACCGATGCAGCGCCCGCATTACTGCGGATGCCGCACCGATCCGCCTGTTGATCTCACGCTCCATTCTTCCCTCACTCGTGAACAAGACCCCAAGATACTTGAACTCCTCCACTTGGGGCAGGATCTCGCTACCAACCCTGAGAGGGCACTCCACCCTTTTCCGGCTGAGGACCATGGTCTCGGATTTGGAGGTGCTGATTCTCATCCCAGCCGCTTCACACTCGGCTGCGAACCGATCTAGAGAGAGCTGAAGATCACGGCCTGATGAAGCAAACTGGACAACATCACCTGACCCAATCCTGAGCCCACCAAGCCGGACCCCTACAATGCCCTGGCTGCGCCTAGAAATTCTTTCCATAAAGGTTATGAACAGAATCGGTGACAAAGGGCAGCCCTGGCGGAGTCCAACTCTCACTGGAAACGGGTTCGACTTACTGCCGGCAATGCGGACCAAGCTCTGGCACCGATCGTACAGGGACCAAACAGCCCTTATCAGGGGGGCCGGTACCCCATACTCTCGGAGTACCCCCCACAGGCTTCCCCGAGGGACATGGTCGAATGCCTTTTCCAAGTCCACAAAACACATGTAGACTGGTTGGGCAAACTCCCATGCACCCTCCAGGACCCTGCTAAGGGTATAGAGCTGGTCCACTGTTCCGCGACCAGGACGAAAACCACACTGTTCCTCCTGAATCCGAGGCTCGACTATCCGACGGACCCTCCTCTCCAGGACCCCTGAATAGACTTTTCCAGGGAGGCTGAGGAGTGTGATCCCTCTGTAGTTGGAACACACCCTCCGATCCCCCTTCTTAAAGAGGGGGACCACCACCCCGGTCTGCCAATCCAGAGGCACTGTCCCTGATGTCCATGCGATGTTGCAGAGGCGTGTCAACCAAGACAGTCCTACAACATCCAGAGCCTTGAGGAATTCCGGGCGTATCTCATCCACCCCCGGGGCCCTGCCACCAAGGAGTGACCTCAGTCCCAGAGATGGGGGAGCCCACCTCTGAGTCCCCAGGCTCTGCTTCCTCATTGGAAGGCATGTTAATGAGATTGAGGAGGTCTTCGAAGTACTCCCCCCCACCGACCCACAACGTCCCGAGTCGAGGTCAGCAGCGCACCATCCCCACCATATACAGTGTTGACACTGCACTGCTTCCCCTTCCTGAGACGCCGGATGGCGGACCAGAATCTCCTCGAAGCCGTCCGAAAGTCGTTCTCCATGGCCTCCCCAAACTCCTCCCACGCCCGAGTTTTTGCCTCAGCAACCACCAAAGCCGCATTCCGCTTGGCCTGCCGGTACCCATCAGCTGCCTCCAGGGTCCCACAGGACAAAAGGGTCCTGTAGGACACCTTCTTCATCTTGACGGCATCCTTCACCGCCGGAGTCCACCAACGGGTTCGGGGATTGCCGCCACGACAGGCACTGACCACCTTACGGCCACAGCTCCGGTAAGCTGCCTCAACAATAGAGGCACGGAACATGGCCAATTCGGACTCAATGTCCCCCACCTCCCTCGGGATGTGGTCAAAGTTCTGCCGGAGGTGGGAGTTGAAGCTACTTCTGACAGTATGTTCTGTTAACATTCAAATGGGTGTTCCATGTGGCCCAAAGACATTTATAGAAGGTTAGCTACTCTAAATTCACTATGGGCCAGTTGCTGTGCCCTGCCATTCCATCCCGAGTTTGTTCCCAGCTTGGATCAGATATTACTGAGAAAGGCCCTGGTATCCCCTCAACACTGAATTTGACAAAGCGACTTTAGTAATGAATGAATTTTCAATTAAACTAGGTGTGATGTTACAGATAGGAATTGCTTCCTGATTAATAAATTGATAGGACTAAAACCCAGAAGGCATAGTGGCACTCCCAAGGTAGAAGTTGGAAACCCTGCTTTATTACTCATGATAAGATGATCATTCAGCTCTAGTCCACCGAGAAGGTGAACTTCACTCTTCTAGAGAAGTGACTTCAGGCTGAGAGTCGCCAAGCTTCCTGCTCTAATGCAGCGGTAATTCTACTAAATGCCTCTTCCTTGCCCACCGGGAGCAGAACATTTATACTGAAATGTTCTATTGAGCCTTAAAATTGGAACCGAGAGATTTTTGCCTTGCTGATCTGGAGAGTCTACTCCATCAGCATCATCCTTCTTCAAGTTCAAGTTTCCAAGTTAGAGAGTGCAGTGGAACTCTTCCTTACATGTCTGGTCAACATGTATACCTGCTCCATCCAAGTCAGGATCTGGGGAGCCAAGAAACTATCCTGAAAGCAAGGACCACACTTAGATGAGGTAGGGGTCAGGCATTCGAGTACAGAGAGACAGTTTAGAGTCACAGATTAACCAAACCATCTCTTCTTTGAAATGTTGGTGAGGGTGTATAACACAGGCGGTGACCGGGTTGGGATTTGAACCAAAGACTCTGCATCTGAAAAGCAGGAGTGTAAAGCAAGTGCCAGGCTAGGAAATCAAGGGGGCTCCACTTTACCCCCATTTGTATAAGCCATTCTAACTGGAAGCTACTACATATGTAATCAATACAGACTTCAGATTAAAAATCTATACTAATAAAAGGCAAAGCCCTCACTGACTCACTCATCACTAATTC
The DNA here is from genome assembly GCF_900747795.2 of Erpetoichthys calabaricus. NCBI lineage: Eukaryota > Metazoa > Chordata > Cladistia > Polypteriformes > Polypteridae > Erpetoichthys > Erpetoichthys calabaricus. The sequence continues at coordinate 144,388,878 of NC_041405.2, forward strand.
TCCAACTTCCCGTGTAGGTAGAAGTTTGAAATTTGGCAGGCTCATTCCTTACAGCTTACTTACAAAGTTAGGCAGGTTTTATTTCGAAA